>NC_141873.1:236505057-236808087 GCF_056163025.1 Triticum urartu
CACCATCCCGTTGCATCAGAAGACCTCCTGCTCCATAGCTTCAAGCCTGGCCTCCATGGTTCCCGTCCCTTTGGGACCTTGCACATCGCGGATGAGGAGCACCCCCTCACGCATCTCGATAGCTTGAGGGTGCTACATCACCTCCCGCAAGTATGGGTTGATGAGGTTCTCGAAGAACTTTTCCACGCAGGAGCTCGAAGCGGCCATGGTGATTTAGATCTGTCACAAAATAGCAAGGAAAAGAAAACAGAAGATTTCTCCGTGATACGGTGGTCAAAAGGTTCTGGGGGTATATAAAGATTTTTTATCTTGGGAAACAAGCAAACCAATACTAGGGAAAACCTTATACACAGAACTTTAGGAGTAGCGCGTGTTAAAAAAGCATGCTAGTGCTAAGTAGCAGTAGCGCGTTGGCGCAAACCGTGCTACAGATACAATTTTAGCAGTAGCGCGCCTGAAGATAAAAGTGCTACTACTAAAATTCCCACTACCAAGTCGATAGGCTACACATAGTAGTAGGGATCTACTGCGAACAATGCTACTGCTAGTTTGTTTGTAACAGCGCATTTACACAGAAAGGCGCTACTGCTAAAGGAAATAAAATTAAATGAAAATCAAATAGAAAAGTACATGAAAATTAAAGAAATAGAAAAAGGAGAAAGGAAAAGAATAAAATGTAAATAAAAATAAATGAAAAAAGGGGAAAAGAGAAAGGAATAGCAGTAGCGCATATCTGGAAACGCGCTATAGCTGACTTAGCAGTAGCTCACTTCCCAGAACGCGCTACTGCTACTTTTGACTTAGCCATGCGGTTCGTTCCTCCCCACGGCCACTTCCCCCAAATCCAAACTCCTCCGCGTTGTCGCCGCCATCGTCACTCGTCAGCCGCCGCGCGCCGCACACCCTCGACGCCGCCCCCGACCACAGATTCGATGCTGCCCCCGACCCCGACCTCGACGCCGCCCCCGACCTCGATGCCGCCCTCCGCGACGCGCACGAGCCCCAACATCGACCTCGACGCCGCCTGCCCCTCCCTCGCCGCAGGCACCCAAGGTGAGCACGCCTTCTCCTCCCCCTCCCCTACCTCTGCCTAGGGTTCTTCAAATTTTAATTGCATCAAATTAGTTAGGGTTCATCTAGGGATGGAAACGAATTGGATGTTTTCTTGATTCGGAACGGATACGAATAATAGCGACATATTGCTTAAGTGTATTAGTCAATAGCTATGTGACATGAAGTATTCAACTTGTGACATACAATAAGTCAATGATAAATAGGTTTATGAATAAACACTATTGTAAGGCATAATAATTTCTAAGATTAATCATAAAATGAGTAAAATTTGACAACTTATTTGACTTTTAAGTTGGATAATTGGAATATTGATCGAATAGAATATTGATATTTTGGATTATCCACTACCACTTTCCACCCCTAGGTTCATCAAATTAGATGGTAATTAGGGCAGTAGTTCCTAGGTACTAATTAGTTAGTAAGAACTAGGTACTAATTAGGTACTAGTTTAATTTTATTTATAGTAAGTTTAATTTTAGTAAGAACTAGTTGGATTAATAGAACTAGTTGAACATGTCACATTGTTGTTATTTTTTAGTTAAAGCAATTATTCCCGCATTGACGTCGATGATGCCTATCCTGCATCCTCGTCGTCGACTCGGCGGAGGACACCTGCTTGACCAGATGGGCCATGTCTGGGACTGGGCTCCACCGGGCTGGTACTGGGAGGCGCTACCTACCGGGGGGCGCAGCTTGGTGAGGAGCCAGCCCATTGTTGAACCAAACCTTCTTTGGTGGCGGTCGTGTGGGCCAGTGACGGTGCAGAGGCTTGAGGACCTCGCGAAGGTGGTACGTCACCGTGTCAGCGAGGAGGACGTGCATGTCCGTCGCTACTTGTTTGCGTTGGAGCACAGGTTCTCCAGGGATCTCACTGGAGCTGTGATCCTGTGATGGTTCCTTCTCTTTGGGTGTCCACCGCCCGCACCAATACCCGTCGTGCGCTAGGGTTTTAGTTGTATTAGTGATGTTATATGTATGATACTACTCGGGATGTATTAGTGATAATATTCGACGATGTACAGACGCATGAGATGATTTACTTTTGCTTATTGAATGCATGCTAATTTGAATACTTATTTATTTTACGATTTGGTTCTGCTTATTGAATGCTCATGTCAATATGAGTCCTATAAGATATTTTGAAATGTATATCTTGTGTTGCTCAAATAGGACATGTGCTTGCCCATGTGGCCGGTCATGTTTGCAGGTTACACCTCTGAGTGGCCTATGTTTTGCCGGAGTGTTGATTCATTTCCGTTTCGGCAAATTTCAGGCGCTCGATATGTCCTATTTTAGCAAAGGTCATGCCAGATTTTTCCGTGAATTTTGACACGACTTGTGCCAGAATATGTACGAAATATCGAGTGCCCCGGATTTGTGTGTTGAATATCCTGGTAGTTGCCTTCGATCGATTTTCAATTGATGTTTCAACTATGAACATAGGAAATGTCTAACGATGAAAAGGATTTCGGTATTTGCGAATACTGCAAAGACGAGCGCGGCCTGTGCGACAGAATCTTCCTAGATGATGATAGGCACTTCAGCATCAAGCTGGACGAGAACTTTGAAGTGGATACAGTAAGTCACAACGACAAGTCTTTTTTCGTAATTAAGCATGACATCTGCTCCATTTCCTTCAACTTATAATTTAATTTTTTTTACTATTGTACTAGCGTATCCCCTGCCATGCAAGAGTTTTTGTCTTGGATAAGATAGGTTTCAGTCCTATGAAAACTACTATGGAGGTAAAGAGAGTTTACTTAAAGATCGAGCATGGTTATACTTTCCATGCAAAATTATACAACGCAGACACCTACACCTATTTTGAATGCAAAACTTGGCAAGCACTATGCAAGACTTATGCATTTGAGCTTGATATGGTTATCACCTTTGATATTCGTCCGGAAGATGATATTGAAGGTAATATCAACATTTGGGTCAATGTGCAGATGTCTCCAGTTATACCATTATGTGAGTTTCTAAACCATATTTATGTCTTCGATATTGTTTATTCAAAAATAGTTGACAACTAATTTCTATTGACAACTTATTTCCGTTCAAGCAAACATGTCCAACGCTTGGTAGACAAGACCTACTACTGTCCCGGGGCTGAACTAAACTGCGAGGAGATAAGTCATTGTGTTTCACGGCTTGAGGATCTTCATATTGTCAAGAAAAATTATTTTTCTAGACTTAAAAATCTTAGTACTCAAAACATGCGACCAATAGTGTTCGTACTGAACTACGGTCACATCTATTTAGGAAAGATGGTAAGATTTTTACTATTTATCCTCAGTGCATCTTTTACATACATTATTTTTAAGCTAAACTTCATTGCTAAGTATATTACTATACGATGTTCTTCAACAGGGACTCCCGATGAATGTTGTGCCTCATTGTATCGAGACTAAAGGTCGCATGAGAATCGTTAGCTTATGGCCAAGACATCCTACAATGCACTTTAGTGCATTCAGGATTTCTAATAGCGAGGAATGCTTAATAGTGAAAGACTGGAGCCAAATTGTGAACGATCGCATAGAAGTACTAGGGCAGCAATCAGAAGTGCAACCCACGATTAGGAGACAGGTTCATCTGCATGCTCCAACTTGATGAAGGAGGAGTGCTACACATGTTTTATGCTATTTTACCTGAGAGAGAGAGAGCAGCAGGAGTGATTAGCTAGCTAGAAATGAGTTATGATGATCAAATAGCTAGTTTTGGTGGTAATGACTATGATGATTATTATTAGCTAGTGTTGGTGGTGATTAGATATAGCTACCGCAGCTAGTGTTGGTGGTGATTTGCTAGCTAGAATGAGTTTGAAGATGATGATGTGTGCTACACTATGACTATGATGATTAAATAGCTACTGTTGGTGGTAATGACTATGATGATGATTAAATAGCTTGTGTTGGCGGATTAGATTCAAGTGGAGGCAACATGTGGTGCACATCGAAAGTACTACTAGTCCAAACTAGATCAAGTTTGGATTAGTAGTATACTTTTGACATGCACCACATGTTGCCTCCACTTGAACCTAATCCACCTTCATTTGACACACTGTTATGGACATATTGATATAACAACCTCATAATTGGTATTATACCAAAATTTGTATAACGGTGTATCAATACACTAAAAATGAAAAAAAATGAAAAAAAATACTAGTAGCGATGGACAGGAAACACGCTACTAATAGTTAGATTAGCACTAGCGCCCGGGTAAACACACGTTGCGGCTATACGTCTTAGCAGTAGCGTGCGCCGCACGCGCTACTGCTAAGTAATAGATGTAGTGCCTTACTAGTAGCATGGTTCCCCGCGCTACTAATAGGCATGAAACCCACGCTACTACTAGGCTTTTCCCTAGTAGTGAACGGAAGAAAAATGGAGTCCGGAAGGTACCTGAGGTGGGCACAACCCACCTGGGCGCGCCTGGCAAGCCAGGGACGCCCTGGTGTCTTGTGCCCACCAGGGGTGCCTTCCTGGTTGTTTCTTATTTTCCTAATTTTTAATATATTCCAAAACTAATAGAAAATATTTTTCTAGATTTTCCAGAGTCCGTTTACTTACCATATCATGTACCTCCTCCTTTTTCATGATTCTGGAGTGTTCCGGAAGGTTTCCTTTATGTGTTCTTCTAGTGTCATGGTTTGGATAATATTGCTTTCAACATTAATGGGCATACCTAAGATATAATGTTTTATTCTTTGCCCATTGACAACCATCGGGTTAGTAGCTTCGACATTATTTATTTTGATGGCTCCATATCGATAAACCTCCTCCATAACATAGGGTCCTTCCCATTTGGAGAGGAGCTTTCCTGCAAATAATCTGAAATAAGAGTTGTGCAAAAGTACATATTCTCCAACTTTGAACTCACACTTTTGGATTCTTTTGTCATGTCATGCTATCTTTTAACTTTTTCTTTAAATAAATTGGCATTTTTGTAAGCTTGGGTTCTCCATTCATCTAGTGAGTTGATATCAAATAACCTCTTTTCACCGGCAAGTTTGAAATCATAGTTGAGTTCTTTAGTTGCCCAATATGCTTTGTGTTCTATCTCAATAAGCAAATGACAAGCTTTTTCTTAAACCATTTTATAAGGAGACATACCTATAGGATTTTTATATGTTGTTTTCTAAGCCCAAAGTGCGTCATCTAATTTCTTAGACCAATTCTTTCATGACCTATTAACAGTTCTTTTGTAAAATTAATTTTATTTCTGTATTGCTAAGTTCAACTTGACCACTAAACTGAGGATGATAAGGTAATGCAATTTTGTGGTTAACATCGTACTTAGCAAGCATTTTATGAAAAGCGCCATGAATAAAGTGTGAACCACCATTAGTCATTAAATATCTAGGGACTCCAAACCTTGGGAAAATAACTTCCTTAAGCATTGCCATAGAGGTGTTGTGATCAGCACTACTAGTTGGAATAGCTTCTACCCACTTAGTAACATAATCAACAGCAACCAAAATATGAGTATACCCATTAGTGGAAGGAAAGGGTCCCATGTAATCAAAACCCCAAACATCAAATGGTTCAATAGAAAGTGAATAATTCATAGGCATTTCTTGATGCTTACCAATATTACCAATTCGTTGGCATTCATCACAAGATAAAACAAACTTACGGGCATCCTTGAAGAGAGTAGGCCAATAAAAACTAGATTGCAATACCTTGTGAGCAGTTCTGTCTCCCGCATGATGCCCTCCATTATCTGTGGAGTGACATTTCCGTTGGATTTTTCCCTGTTCGCGCTCATGTACACAACGTCTAATAATACCATCTACTCCTTTATAAAGATGTGGGTCATCCCAAAAGTAATGTCTTAAATCATAGAAAAAATTTTTCTTTCGTTGCTACGTGAAGCTAGGTGGTATATATTTAGCAACAATGTAATTAGCATAGTCAACATAACAAGGAGTGTTATGAGAAACATTTATTGCAGCTACTTGTTCATGAGGAAAACTATCATTAATAGGTTGTGGGTCATCAAGAATATTCTCTAACCTAGACAAGTTATCAGGGATATGTATGTCAAATTCTTGTAGCAAAAGAGCCCACCTGATGAGTCTAGGTTTAGCATCTTTCTTTTTTGTAAGATATTTTATAGCAACATGATCGGTGTGAACACTCACTTTGGAATCAACAATGTAAGATCTAAATTTATCACAAGCAAACACCATTGCTAAAAATTCTTTTTCAGTAGTAGCATAATTGCGTTGGGCACTATATAGAGTTTCACTAGCATAATGAATGTCATTTAATTTCTTATCAACTCTTTGTCCTAGAACAGCACCAACAACATAATCACTAGCATCACACATAATTTCAAAAGGCAAGTTCCAATCATGTGGTTGAACAATAGGTGCAGAAATTAAGGATTTCTTAAGTGTTTCAAAGGCTTCTACACAATCATCATCAAAAACAAATGGAACATCTGTTTGTAAAAAAATTTGTAAGAGGCCTAGAAATTTTTGAGAAGTCTTTAATAAACCTCCTGTAGTAACTAGCATGACTGAGGAAACTACGAATACCATTGATATCTTTAGGACATGGCATTTTCTCAATTGCGTCAACTTTAGCTTTATCCACCTTAATACCTCGTTCAAAAAATTTATGTCCCAAGACAATACCTTCATTAACCATAAATTGGCACTTCTCCCAATTCAAGACAAGATTAGTTTGCTCGCATCTCTACAAAACTCGATCAAGGTTTCTTAAGCAATCATCAAAAGAAGCTCCATAAACGGAAAAATCATCCGTGAAAACCTCAACATTCTTTTCACAAAAGTCAGAGAACATAGCAGTCATACATCTTTGAAAGGTAGCAGGTGCATTCATAAACCAAAAGGCATACATCTATAAGCGTTAGTTCCAAAAGGACAAGTAAAGGTGGTTTTCTCTGGATCGGGTTGTGAAACAAGTATTTGAGAAAAACCAGAATATCCATCAAGGAAACAAAAGTGTGTGTGCTTTGACAATCTTTCTAGCATTTGATCAATAAAAAGCAGAGGGTAATGATCTTTTTCTAGTTGCTTTGTTTAATTTTCTAAAATAAATTACCATTCTATAACTAGTGACAATTCTTTGTGGAATAACTTCATTTTTATCATCAACAACAACAGTAATACCTCCCTTCTTAGGGACACAATGAACAAGACTTACCCATCTAACATCAGCTATATGATAGATTATACCTGCTTCTAGAAGCTTAAATATTTCAGTTCTTGCCACTTCTTTCATTTTAGGATTTAAACGTGGTTGGTGATCAACAACGGGTTTAGCATCAGGTTCCATATTATTATCGTGCTGACAAAGAGTGGGACTAATGCCCTTAAGATCGTCAAGAGTATATCCAATAGGAGCTCGGTGCTTCTTCAGAATTTTCAATAATCTTTCTTCTTCATGTTGTGAAAGGTTAGCACTAATAATAATAGGATATACCTTTTTCTCATCAAGATAAGCATATTTCAAAGCGTCTGGTAATTGTTTTAATTCAAACATAGGATCACCTATAGGTGGAGGAGGACCTCCTAGAGTTTCAATAGGCAAATTGTGTTTAAGCAAAGATCGTTGTTTAAAGAAAATTTTATCTATCTCATTTCTTTCATGCATATGCATATAATTTTCATGTCTGTCAAATATTGTTCTAGTGGATCAGAAGGAGGCACGGCAATAGTAGCAAGACCAATTATTTCATCCTTACTAGGCAATTATTTCTTATGATGCTGGCAGGTGGCTCCCATAAAGGGAAGTTTGGCAGTTGCTTTGGGCAAAGAGCATCTCGGGTTTTTGTAAAGAACTACTTGGAAGGAGGAACTAGCCTGTCAAGCTAAAGACCTCAAGCCAAAGACATTGGTCCAAGGAAGACTAATGTCCCCGTCTCCGAAGACAAGTTTAGGGGCTACTAACGGTGTCTTGGACTAGGGGTGCCAACCTAGTTGTGACACGGTCCATGGGCCGAGCTTACGGCCCACCGATGTCACGAGGAAGGACTCTGGAAGCCTTGGACTCAGACATGACCAATGCAGACTCAGCCAAAGATGTTGGGAATACAGCTACCAGGTAAGACCCGCCCGGGAGGGGCCGGGTAAACCCCAACGACGGGTCACAAAAGAAGCCCAATAACATTTAAGGCGATGGTTTATTAAGACTTGTAGAAGGCTTAAGCCTAGAGGTGGTTTAAGGCCCAATATTGTAAACCGCCGTATGTAAAGAAAGACTTGTAAAGAAAGGCATACAAAGAAGTCACCGAGCCGGACACGCTTTATGAACCAGCCGGGACTCTGTAGGCCGCCAGGCGTCAACTCGTGTATATAAGGGGACGACCCGCTGGCGGCTTAGGACAAGAAACAAGAGATCGATAACGAAGCCGGCGGATTAGCCTCTTGGTGATCGAAACCCCAGCAATTCCAACACAACTAGACGTAGGCTTTTACCTTCATCGTAAGGGGCCGAACTAGTATAAAAACTCTTGTGTCCTTTGTCCTGATTTACCCCTTTAAGCTTCCTACTTGCATGGCCCTACGACTAAGTCCTTTCGCTAGGACATCTGCCGTGACAATTCCATGACAGTTGGCGCCCACCGTGGGGCCAGCGCACGGTGGATTTGAGTTCTTGAAGGGCAACTTCAAAGGGCTCAAGGGATACACTGTGGGCCAGATGACCAAGAGTCGTCGTGGCAAGCTCTACATCGACGACGAAGGCTGGGGCCCCGAGGCCGGCTCAATTGAGTACGGGTACTGGGTCCCCTTCGGCGGGATTCATGTCTTCATCGGCCGGATCAGCGAATCGGGCCCTGAGCCGGACGTCTGCACCAACATCATCGAGACGGCTCAGCGGGCGAGACCCGCCCGGGCCCTACCCGCCGTAAAGCATGCCTTTGTGGGTTGCATCCATGGAGGTGAATACTCGGAAGGATCACTGGATGGCGGTGAGACGGCCATCTATTCCGACGCTACGTCATCAACAGGCGAGACGGATTCTTTGTATCAGCTGCAGGATGGCATGCTTGGGGACTGTTCCGATGACAGCAGTATTCCGGACCCCTTTGAGCCGCCAAATCGAGCCGGAGTCTTCACGGCAGGCACTCAGCCCGGGCAGAACTCCACGGCTGCAGCAGCAACAACCATCGGGTCGGCAGCGGCCGGGTCAGGAGACCCCGTGCGCGCCCCGGCTCAGATGCTAATGGACCTCATGGATAAGCTGATGGCTCTGTTGACTGCTGTGGTAGAGCCGGCGGATAAAGCTCAGCATGAGGCGGAGGTGGCACGGGTACGCGAAGAGATGGCACAGTCCAAGGAAAATTTAGCAGCAGAAGAGGTCAGGATGGCCGCGAAACGGGCGGCCTTGGACGCTCGTGCTCAGCAGCTTCAAGCGGAGACTTTCCGGCTCTCGGTGGATCTGAACATGTCAAACGAGGTCATGAGGAGAAGGCATCAGAAAACTCAGTCACATCTACCTCTGACGCTTGATCCTAGGAACCTTTTCCACACACCCGGGGCCGGTCTAAGTAACCCGCCGGAGGCAAATCGGATCACGACACCCGGAGCGCCGGTTCAGCCGCGGGCCATGGAACCACCTCGCATGAGTACCGCTCCGCCTCATTATGCGCCAACACCACCGAGTCACTTCTCCAATCCTTTGGAAAACCTCATTGCTGCGTCGGCTCATTTGGCGGCTCTCCTGATGGAAGACGACTCTCCGACAGCAATCGAAACACGAAGGGTGAGAGAACTTCTTCAGACGGCTCTGGCGCTGCAGGATGCGTACTCTTATAGTCGAGACAGAATCCATTCAACCCCTCGCCCGATCCGGAGCCCAAGCTATAGCAGGCATATGGACTCAACTGATATGTGAAGCAACGCTCAATGCAGTAACCAACCGCGCAGGCATGAGCCGATGCAGGCTGGAGCCCTTAACTTAGCGGATCAGGAGAGGATCCGTCAAGAGGCTGAGCGGGCGGTTCAACTGGCAGCTGAGCAGGCGGCTCATCAAACTTTTCTGGCTTATCCAGCTACCTCCGTTAAGGCAGGAGTAGCCACAAGAACAGGAGGTGTTCCTTTCCTGGTGCCGGCTATACGTAATGAGCGCTTACCTAAAGACTTTAAGGGGCCACGTAAAGTGACTAATTACACGGCTGACTTGCAACCTGAGGCATGGATTGAAAGTTATGAGATGGCAATGGAGCTGTTGGAAGTCAGCGATGCAGCGATGGCTAAGTATTTCACCATGATGTTGGATGGAGCGGCTCGCACTTGGTTGAAATGGTTACCACCCAATTCCATCGGTTCATGGGTGGAGTTGAAGGCCCGGTTCATTCAGAACTTCAAAGACACATGTAAGCAACCTATGTCAATCGTGGACCTGACTAATTGTAAGCAAGAGGAAGGGGAGTCCACAACCCATTGGGTGTGCCGGGTAAAGGAGATAATACATTCATCTGATAAGATGGATGCCGGCTCGGCAGTCTTAATGTTGGAGAAAAATTGCCGTTTTGAACCTCTGAAGCAGAAGCTGGGGCGGCTCAAGCATGACTGCAATGACATGGGCCAGTTGATGGCGTCCCTGGTCAAATATGCTGATTCTGATAGTACCAAGGATCCCGTGTCTAATGAAGAAAAAACAGGGAAGGGAAAGAAGAACGACAACAGCAAGGGTCACCAGCATAACCCGGTGAATCAAGGAGGTAATAAACGTAAGGCTGACGAGTTTGTGGCTAACACCAATGCACAGGGCAACAACCAACGGTGCAAGGGTAGGCAACTCCCTCGGTCTGGCGGGTCAGGACCCACCCTCGAAAAACTATTGAATGAACCTTGTCCAAGACACGGCACCCTGGAGAAGCTAGCTACCCATCTGTGGAAGGACTGTACGATCATGAAGGCATTTAAAAATTCCAACACGTTTGACGGTAGTCACGGCCCTGGCGGCGGTTCAGGCGGAGGTGACATTCATGGCCCGGGCGCCGGGTCAGGCGGCGGCTATTTTCTTGGTCAGGGCCATCCAGGTAACCAGGGCGGATATAATCAGCAACCCGGCCAAAATAATCAGCAACAACAATCCGAGTATCAGAGTAACCCAAAATAGTTGAATAGTGGGCAGTACCACGTGTTTAAGAGGGATGTCAATGCCGTTGAGCCGGCAATCCCACGTTATTTAAGGTGGTCAGAGAAGCCTATTGTGTGGAGCAGAGAAGATCACCCTCCCCGGGTTGATAATCCGAGTCACTTGGCCTTGGTGGTGGCACCCCAGATGGGTGGATATAAGTTCACTAAGGTGCTCATGGATGGGGGCAACAGCATCAACATCCTCTATTATGAGACGTTTTGTCGGATGGGGTTGACTGATAAGAGTCTTAAACAATCCAACACTATTTTTCTTGGTGTTGTCCCTGGTAAATCGGCATACCCAGTTGGTAAGATTGAACTGGAAGTAGCCTTTGGGGATGAATATGACTCCAGGGCCGAGAAATTAACTTTTGAAGTGGTTAAGATCAAAAGCCCGTATCATGCTCTGTTTGGATGGCCAGCTTACACCAAGTTCATGGCTCGGCCGTGTTATGTATATTTGCAGCTCAAGATGCCGGGTTATAAAGGCACCATTACAGTTCATGGAAGCCGGAAAATAGCCATGGAATGTGAAGAAGGTGATGCCGCTTATGGTGAGTCCATTTGTGCAACAGAGTAATTGAAGTTTTATAAAGACAACGTTGACCCGACGGACATGATGTCTTTGAAGAAGCCAACTACGGAGCATGAATCGGTGTTGAAGTTCAAGTCGGCTGATGATACCAAGATGGTTGATTTTGTGCCAGGTGACTCATCCAAACAGTTCATCATCAGTGCCAACTTGGATCCAAAATAGGAAAGCGCGCTCATCGAGTTCATCTGTGAGAATCGGGACATCTTTGCGTGGAAGCCTTCTGACATGCCGGGTGTCCCGAGAGAACTCGCTGAGCACACTCTTAATATTGATCCGAAGTTTAAGCCGGTCAGGCAGTTCCTTCGGTGGTTTAACAAGGAACGGCACAAGGCCATAGGAGAAGAGGTGGCCCGGCTCTTAGCGGCCGGGTTCATTGTGGAAGTTTTTCACCTAGAGTTGTTGGCTAACTCGGTGCTTGTACTCAAGAAGAACGGCACCTGGCGTATGTGTGTCGATTACACCGATTTGAACAAGGCTTGTCCGGCTGACCCTTTTGCTCTCCCTCATATTGATCAGATCATTGATGCTACGGCGGGTTGCGAGCGTCTGAGTTTTTTGGATGCATACTCAGGTTATCACCAGATCAAGATGGCAGTTAAGGACCAGGGGAAAACAGCTTTCATCACTCCATTTGGAGCCTTCTGCTATGTGTCTATGCCTTTTGGGCTTAAAAGTGCCAGGCGACTTCTCAACGGTGTGTACAGAATTGCCTTCACAATCAGATTGGGCAGAATGTTCATGCTTATGTGGATGATATAGTGGTGATGTCCAGAAAGGAGGAAACCTTGGTAACAGATCTGAAGGAGACCTTTGATAACCTCTGGGTCTACAAGATGATGCTTAACCCGGCCAAGTGTGTTTTTGGAGTCCCAGCTGGCAAACTTTTGGGTTTTCTGGTGTCTAATAGAGGTATTGAGGCTAACCCGGAGAAGATCGAGGCAATCACATCTCTGGCTAAACCGGTATGCATCAATGACATTCAGCGGCTGGCGGGTCGCATCGCGGCCTTAAGCCGGTTCATAAGCTGGTTAGGGGAGAAGGCGATGCCTTTGTATCAAATGATGAAAAAGGTGGATGACTTCGTCTGGAGTGATGCTGCTAACTCTGCTTTTGAGGATTTGAAGAAACAGCTCGCTGAACTCCCGGTTCTTGCTGCTCCAGTTGAGAAAGAGTCGTTGTTATTATATGTAGCTGCTAACTCACGAGCTGCTAGTGTGGCCATTGTGGTGGAACACAAGGAGGCCAGCAAGGAACATCCGGTCCAACGGCCGGTTTACTACGTCAGTGAGGTGCTGATTGAATCTAAACAAAGATATCCACATTGGCAGAAGCTCGTGTATGGGGTGTTCATGGCAAGCCGGAAGCTCAAACATTACTTTCAGGGTCACCCAATCACTGTGGTTAGCTCTGCTCCTTTGGGAGACATAATTCAAAATAGAGAAGCTACTGGACGAGTCGCCAAGTGGGCCATTGAACTTGGGTCTCATGGGTTGAAGTATGTGCCACTTACTGCGATCAAATCCCAAGCGCTGGTTGACTTTATTAATGACTGGACAGAGATGCAGATGCCAGAGGAGAAACCAGACAACACATATTGGACGATTCACTTTGATGGGTCCAGATAGTTGGAAGGCTCGGGGGCTGGAGTTGTTTTAACTTCCCCTCGAGGTGACAAGTTTTGTTATGTGTTGCGATTGATGTTTCCTTGTACTAACAACGCAGTAGAATATGAAGCCTTGCTCCATTTTCTTCGAATGGCTAAAGAAATGAGTCTGAGCCAGGTCCAGTGCCTTGGAGATTCAGATTTGGTGGCTCAACAGGTGTCAGGCAAGTGGGACTCCAAGGATCCTCTCATGGCGGCTTATCGCCGTGAAGTCGACGTTGTTGCATGACATTTTAAAGGTTATCAAGTGGAACACATTGACTGTAGAAAGAATGAAGCGGCCGATGCCTTAAGCCGGTTGGGATCTCAGCATAAGCCAGTACCACCTAACACCTTTTTGGATGTTTTGCATAACCCATCTGTTAAGTTACCTACAGAGGAAGATTTGGCCGTTCCTGACCCGGAAGCACAATTGGTGGCGGCTCTTCACGTCATCCCAGATTGGACAGTACCGTTCTTGGCTTACATGACCCGGGACGAGTTCCCAGAGGATGAGACCCTGGCCCGACAGATAACCCGGCGGTCCAAGGCAATGATGATATCTGACGGAGAGTTATACCATCGCAGTGTCACTCGAGCGTTTTCAGCGGTGTGTTTCTCCTGAAGAAGGCCAAGAAATACTTCGTGAGATCCATGAAGGGGATTGTGGTCATCACACCGGGTCAAAGTCTCTTGTGGCCAAAGCTTTTCGTCATGGTTTTTACTGGTTGACGGCTCACGCTGATGCAAAGGATCTGGTCAGCAGATGTGATGGATGTCAAAAATTTGCACGACGAGCGCATGTGCCGGCTCAGGAGTTGCGGATGATTCCAATCACTTGGCCGTTTGCGGTCTGGGGGCTTGACATGGTTGGACCTTTCAAAAGGTCCAAGGATAAAAAGACACATCTTTTAGTGGCAATTGACAAATTCACAAAGTGGGTTGAGGCGGAGCCAGTGTGTAACGCCCTCGATGCGGCTATATCTCCCACGTGTTAAAGCACGATTTAGAGGCATAACCGCATTGAAAGCAATGTCGCAAGTGAGGTAATCTTCGCAAACAACCCATGTAATACATAAAGGGAAAGAGATACATAGTTGGCTTACAATCGCCACTTCACACAATACATGAATATAACATTACATCATCCAGATACAATCAAGGTCCGACTACGGAACCAAAATAAAAGAAGACTACCCCAAATGCTATACAGATCCCCGATCGACCCCAACTGGGATCCACTACTGATCAACTAGAACAGAACAACACAAAGGACAAGATCTTCATCGAGCTCCTCCTTGAGCTAGGTTGCGTCACCTGCTCGGTAACATCGGCACCTGCAAACTGGTTTTGGAAGTATCTGTGAGTCATAGGGACTCAGCAATCTCACACCCTCGCAATCAAGACTATTTAAACTTATAGGAAGGGTAAAAGGTATGAGGTGTAGCTGCAGCAAGTGACTAGCATATATGGTGGCTAACATACGCAAATGAGAGCGAGAAGAGAAGGCAAAGCACGGTAGATAAAAGTATGATCAATAAGTGATCCTAGAACAACCTACGTCAAGCATAACTCCAACACTGTGTTCACTTCCCGGACTCTGCCGAGAAGAGACCATCACGGTTACACACGCGGTTGATGTATTTTAATTAAGGTCAACTTCAGGTTTTCTACAACCGGACATTAACAAATTCCCATCTGCCCATAACCGCGGGCACGGCTTTCGAAAGATCATATCCCTGCAGGGGTGTCCCAACTTAGCCCATCACAAGCTCTCACAGTCAATGAAGGATATTCCTTCTAGCAGGAAGACCCGATCAGACTCGGAATCCCAGTTACAAGACATTTCGACAATGGTAAAACAAGTTCAGCAACACCGCCCGAATGTGCCGACAAATCCCGATAGGAGCTGCACATATCTCGTTCTCAGGGCACACTCAAATGAGTGCTCCATACAACTAAAACCAAACCTCAAGATTCCCTGAGGGGGCGCTGCACAGGGCTCTAGTTTGGACCAACACTCGGAGGAGCACTAGCCCAGGGGGGTAAAATAATGATGACCCTCAGGAGCGCGACTCCCAAGGGAAAAGACAATGCTAGGTGGCGAATGGTAAAACCAATGTTGGGCATTGCTGGAGGAGTTTTATTCAAGGCGAACTGTCAAGGGGTTCCCATTATAACCCAACCGCGTAAGGAACGGAAAATCCGGGAACATAACACCGATATGACGGAAACTAGGGCGGCAAGAATGGAACAAAACACCGGGCATAAGGCCGAGCCTTCCACCCTTTACCAAGTATATAGATGCATTAATTACATAAGATATATTGTGATATCCCAACAAGTAAACATGTTCCAACAAGGAACAACATAACCATGTACCAACAAGGTACAAACTTCATCTTCACCTGCAACTAACAACGCTATAAGAGGGGCTGAGCAAAGCGGTAACATAGCCAAACAACGGTTTGCTAGGACAAGGTGGGTTAGAGGCTTGTCTTAACAATATGGGAGGCATGATAAGCAAGTGGTAGGTATCGCAGCATAGGCATAGCAAAAGAGCGAGCATCTAGCAAGCAAAGATAGAAGTGATTTCGAGGGTATGGTCATCTTGCCTGAAATCCCGCAAGGAAGAAGAACGAGTCCATGAAGAAGACAAACAGACGTAGACAACGTATCCTCACAAGCGCAACGCTACCGGATTACCGAGAAGAAGTACATCGGAAAGAAAGCAAACAACATAGTGAACAATCATCACATAAGCATGGCACGAAGCGCAAACAAGTATGATGCATATCCGGTTTAATGAGGCATGGCATGGCAAAATGCACAAACAATCCTATAAATTAAGTGGAGCTCAACATGCAACTCCGTTGCATAATGACGAAACACCTCATTCAAGTTATTTAGTTCAATCTCGTTTATGTACCCAACAATATTAAATGTTGTTAAACATGGCAATAGGGTGAAGCAAAGTAAAAACTACCTATCTAGTCAAGTTTAAATGAGGCCGGAAGCAACGAACAACACTTCCAGAAAATTCTCGTATGAATTTATTAGGTTTGGTACTGTTCTGCCCTAAACACAATTTTAGAGTTATTAAACATGCAAAGTAAGGCCACCGTGTTAAACTAGGCACTTTTCTACCCCATTTACATATAAAGTTTATTTAAAACCGAGCTACGGTTATTTAGTTATGAATTAAAGCATTTTAACGAGTTATTTAAGCAAATTTAAACAAACAACATTCTAAATTTTTTAAACATAGATGAAAGTGGCAAATTATTAATCTACACAAAATTCTAAGCAAGTTTCATATATAATTTGTTTTAATCCGATGCACGGTTCTGAAGTTATTATATGCAAGAACAAGGAGGGGTTTTCTGTAAATCTGCAAACTCCTGGGTAAATAGATAAAACGCCAGACAGAAGAAAAAAACCACGTCTGGGCTGAAACTGAAGTGAACTGGGCTGGGAGAGCTGCTCACGTCTGGCCTGAGGAGGCGCGGCTGGGCCGACAAGGAGACGGGCCGGCTCACTTGGCGCTGGGCCTTGGCAAGAGGCGTTGGATCCAGTCCACGAGCGAGGCAGAGGGGAGCGCTGACGATGCTCGTGCGGTCAACGGACGCAGGCGATGCGCGGTCGTTCTGCCGCTCGTTCAGGAAGCAGAGGAAGCAGGGCGCGGTGGCTGCGGGTCTTGGGCGCGGGAGGTCGATCCAGACCGGATCTGGCCATTTCCAAGGATTGGCCGCACGGGATTTTTGAGTTGCAGGGGCGCCATGGCTGCTACCTATACAGAGAAACAAGGAGAAGTTCAGAAGTAGAGGACAGGGAGATAAGGAGAGGGGAGGCGCGGGACAAGGCCGACCTGGCCGTGGTCGCCGGCAGCGGGGTCGCCGGAGGGCGCGGCCTGCGGGGTCCTGCTGGTGGCACTCGTCGCCGATGAGGAGCTCGAGGAGGAGAGGGGCGGTCGAGGTGGCGAGGAGGACGGGTTGTAGGTTCGAGGGAGGTAGCACGACGCGGCGGCGGGAAGGTCGTCCATGGCACCTCGGAGGTCGAGCAGGTAGGGAACTTGACGGATCCGGCTGCGGGACGCCAGTTCCTTGTGGCAGCAAGGTCAACTGGAGCTCGGGGTGCTGCTGCTGCTGGCGGTGCAGGACGAAGGCAAAGGGCGACGGGGCCGAGTGGATGCGCACATGGGAGGAGCTCGTCTCCTGCTAGATCGGGACGAGGTGCGAGGTTGGGGAATCACTCGGGCAGGAGATGGTGGTTGGCTGTTGTGATTAGGCGGCGCTGAAAACCAGGAAGGTGGTCGGGGAGATTGGATCGGGAGGAGATCCCGAGGGGAAGCGAGAGAGTGGCGGCGGCTGCGGGAAAGGATGGATGGGACTAGGTTTTTAGGGTTAGGTAGACTGAATATATAGTAGGTGAATCTTGGTTAGGTGCAACTAGTCCCTTCGATATTAATCGGACGGTCGCAAATAAAATAGCTAGGGAGTCCAAAAAGAAAAACGGTGACGTTTTGTAGATGTTCGGGGATGATCCGGACACAACGGTAGCGACAGTCCGAGTCGGATCCAGGACAGCTTTTGGACACGCGCGAGGGGTTCGATGCACTATGCAGGGAGGGTTTCGGGGCCTGGCGGTTGATAGCGGACTG
Organism: Triticum urartu; assembly: GCF_056163025.1. Lineage (NCBI taxonomy): Eukaryota > Viridiplantae > Streptophyta > Magnoliopsida > Poales > Poaceae > Triticum > Triticum urartu. Next base: position 236,523,149 of record NC_141873.1, read on the forward strand.
TGCAGAAAGCTTTGGGCTGAGAGAAGAGAAGAGAGAGAGACCCGGCGACTGTTTCTGGAGACCGAAAACGTCCGACGAAAAGACCGGCTATAATGCCGCTATAGTTATCCATTGGGGTGTCAAACGGACTCCGAATGTGATGAAACTTGGCAGGCGGCCTACCTACACTATAATAAGACCGCACGCCAACTTTCAACCCATTCCGAGAACATTTTCCGGCCATTTATAAAATAATATTTCGGACATGCCGCGGGCGCGTGCAAGTGTGGTTGGACTCAGAATGGACAACGGACGGAACTGGGGGAACCCGGACGGATGCAAGTTTTGAAAACATGATGATGCAATGCACATGATGACATGACAAGATGCAACAAGCAAGCGAATGACATGGCAACATGGCGAATAACTGGAAGACACCTGGCGCAATGGTCTCGGGGCGTCACACAGTAAGTGTGATGCAGCCACGGCGGTTCAGTTCATGAAAAAGGTGATTTCTCGTTTTGGTTTTCCACACAGCATTATCACTTACAATGGCACTAATTTGTCCCAAGGGGCTATGGAGGAGTTTTGTCAAAGAGAGCACATCCGGCTGGATGTTTCTTCTATAGCTCACCCTCAATCTAATGGGCAGGCTGAGGGAGGAAATCAAGAAATCTTAAAAGGTCTCAAACCCCGGCTCATGGTTCCCTTACAACGGACGCCTGGTTGCTGGGTGGAGGAGTTACCCTCGGTACTGTGGAGCATCAACACCACTCCTAACAGGTCCACGGGTTATACACCCTTCTTCATGGTTTATGGAGCGGAAGCGGTGCTGCCTAGTGACATCCGTCATGACTCGCCTCGTGTGGCGGCTTATGTTGAAGCTAATAAAGAACAAGCCAGACATGATGCACTTGACTTGTTAGATGAGGAGAGAGACTTAGGAGCGGCTCGATCAACAATTTATCAACAGGACCTGCGCCGTTATCATAGCCGCCGGGTTAAGTCCAGGACTTTTCAAGAAGGTGACCTGGTGCTCCGGCTCATCCAGGATCTGTCAGATGCAGACAAGCTATCCCTGCCTTGGGAAGGACCCTTTGTGGTCAGCAAGAACTTAAACAACGGGTCATATTACCTCATTGACGTTCAAGAGCACAAAGACTCACGTAAGTCGGAGGAGGAGACCCGCCGGCCGTGGAACATTGCTCAACTTCGTCCATACTACACCTGAGCCACCGGCTCTCGTCATGTACATACTTTGACGTTGTATATACTATGATAAGTAATAAAGCAGGACCTCTGTCCTTTTTTCCGCTTCAAAGGTCATATATCTTTACTATTTTTCATGACTATTAAGGAGCTGATCATATGTGAATTTAGCTTAACCTTTCTGGTCCGGCTTATGATCGTATTCGAATCTAGCTGTAAACCTCATGATCACATGGGGGCTTCCTGTTCAAACATAGGTCATATTCGAACCAAAGAGAACATAGCTGTCGTAACCCTCTTGATCGACTCAAAGCCAAACTCACTAGGGGGCTTCTTGATCATATCCGAATCATAGCTTAACCCCCTTTGGGTCCAACTTGGATCGTATTCGAATCAGGGTCGTTAAAAACCTCTCAAGGTCATTTGGGGGCTTCCTGTTCAAACATAGGTCATATTCGAACCAAAGAGAACATAGATGTCGGTACCCTCTTGATCGGCGCAACGCCAAAGCCACTGGGGGCTATTTGATCGTATTCGAATCTTAGCTTAACCCCTTTGGTTCGGTTTACTGGTCGTATTCGAATCAGAAACCCCCCACTTTCAGTTACAAAGTTAATTTATACTTTTACAAACACTTCTGCTCTTGTTTTGGACTCTAATTTGCATGATTTGAATGAAACTAACCCGGACTGACACTGTTTTTAGCAGAACTACCAAGGTGTTGTTTTGTGAAGAAATTAAAGTTCTCGGAATTGGACAAAACTTTTTGGAGAGCAGAACTACCATGGTGTTGTTCATGATCCGATCTTGCAAGTTGTATGCGCCTGCTACGTGTTCTGATCTACATACCCCAAGGTGACAATAATTGGGATTCTTTCCGGTGATTACCATAGTTTGACGAGCTCATGTATTCACTATGTGTTAATGCTTTGTTCCATTTCTCTATTAAAAGGAGGCCTTAATATCCCTTAGTTTCCTTATGGAACCCGCAGCCACGGGTGGGTAGGACAAAATATGTCATGCATGTTCTTATCGCAAGCACGTATGACTATATATGGAATACATGCCTACATTACATTGATGAATTGGAGGTAGTTCTGTGTCACCCTAGGTTATGAAAGTTACATTATGAATGTTCTCCAACATAATCATCGATCCAATGCCTACGAGATTTTCCCATCTCGTTTCTTGCTAAGTTACTACTATCGCTACTATTGTCACACTTTCTACAAAACTATTGTTGCTACCATTACTGTTACTTTTACTATCATTGCTCTTTCTATCAAATTATGATACTACTGTGCTACTAATCACTCCGTTGCAGATATTTAGTCTCTAGGTGTGGTTGAATTGACAACTCAACTTCTAATATTTGCAAATATTCTTTGGCTCCCTTTGTGTCGAATCAATAAATTTGGGTTGAATACTCTACCCTCAAAAAATGTTGCCATCCCCTATACTTGTGGGTTATCATGACTTTTTCAGGAGCTGTTGCCGGGGAGCACAACTTTATTTGTTGAGTCGATTGGGATTTATATTTTTTGATCACTATGAAGAATCTCAAGAATGATAGAACCAAGATCATTCCCTCTAAGACGAGGGGAAGTAAGGAATTGCTATCTAGTTCTGTACTTGATTCACCTTCTGTTTTGAGTAAGCTTGCGACACCACCACCTGCTATTAATTCTGATATGTCACAAGTAATTGATGATGCTACTTCTGCTATGAATGATGCTAGTACTTTGCTTGATGATACTATGCCACTAGGTGAATTTCTTGATGAACAACTTGCTAAAGCTAAAGATTTTGAGACTGGTGAAATTATCAAAACTGATGAAGTTATTGAAACTGAAAATTACGAAACACCTATTCGACCTAACTCTCTTAGATATGAATCACCTAAGATACATGAGGATTGTGTTATGGATGGAGAGGTAGCTAGGGATTTTCTTGCTTGTAAGGATAGAGATGATCTTAAGAAATTACTATGCAAGCTCAAAGACAAATCTTTGAATGCTTGAATGAAATATGATCCTAAGTTTGCTACTTCACCTTTCTTTATTACTGATAACAATTATGAATTCTCTGTCGACACTGAGTTAATTACTTTGGTTGAATCTGATCCTTTGCATGGCTATGAAACTGAAACCGTTGTGGCACATCTTACTAAATTAAATGATATAGCCACCCTATTCCCTCATGAGGAAAAAAATCGCTATCACTATATTCTTAAGTTATTTCCTTTCTCGTTAATGGGTGATGCTAAGATATGGTATAATACTCTTGCTCCTCGTTGTGTGCATAGTCCCCAGGATATGATTTATTACTTATGTGAAGAATATTTTCCCGCTCATAAGAAACAAGCTGCTTTATAGGAAATATTTTGTGCAAATTGAAGAAGAGAATCTCCCTCAAGCTTGGGGGAGGCTTCTCAAATTACTTAATGCTTTGCCAGATCATCCTCTTAAGAAAAATGAAATACTTGATATCTTCTATAATGGACTAACTGATACTTCTAGGGACAACCTAGATAGTTAACTATTGAATAATATATTGAAGTGTGATAATTATTGGACATTTCTTGAACCATCGCCTAAACCCACTCCGAAGAAGGGGGTATTTTATTTCTGAGTCCCGAAGATATGCAAGAAGCAAAGAAATGTATGAAGGAAAAAGGTATTAAAGCCAAAGATGTTAACAATTTAACACCTATTGAAGAAATACATGGTCTTGACACACTGCCACAGGTGGTAGAGGTAAATTCTCTTATAAATTTTGATGAAGGCGATGTTCCTTATAAGAAATCTCCAAGTCAATTCTTGTATGAATTTGACAATTACATTATTAAGCAAGATCATTTCAATGCAAATGTTATGAAACAATTGAAACATAATGCTTACATGATTGATCGCTTGACTGACTTCTTGTTTAGAATTTTTAATGATGTCAAAGGTGTAGGTAAACATGCTACCATGGTCCAAAACCATTTAGAGCAAGTCGCTAAATCTCAGAGTGAATTGCGTAATGAAATGAATAACAATATGAATGATCATGTTGTTAGAGTAATGACTAGAGGAGGTAGAATAACTCAGGAGCCACTTTATCCTGAAGGTCACCCTAAAAGAATTGAACAAGACTCTCAAAGAACTAATGTTGATGCACCTAGTACATCTAAAAAGAAAAAGCCAAAGAAAAAGAATAGGACTTTGCATACCTCTAGTGAACCTGAAGTAGAAAAACCTTGTGAGGATAGTAATGATGTTTCTATTTATGATGCTAAAACACAATCTGATAATGAACATGCACCTAGTGATAATGATAATTATAATGATGATGTTCATGTGGATGCTCAACTAGATAATGATAAAGAATCTTATAATGATGTTGAAATAGAACCTGGGGTTGATCTTGATAACCCACCTCCTAAAAATAAACATTATGATAGAATAGACTCCGTTGGTAGAAAACATGGAAAAGAAAGAGAATCTGATGCGGACCATCCTTCCATCAGCCCCATGGACTCTACACCAATGCATCAAGCACCACGTGGACCAATGACAAGGGCTCGAGCATGTGCTGTTGGAAATGAGGTGAACTTTCTCTTATTTGAGATAGATATGGACATGCATGAAACTTGGTTACTACCTCACCAAACCATGCTATGTGTTCTTAGGTATGAAGACCTACACCACCAAGCTAGTGAGGAGCACCACAAAGGAAGAGGAGGATCACCCCAAGGCCACGAGGAAGGAGAGGAAGCAATGCAACAGTAGTTCCGCACCTCCCAGGTGACTCCGTTCCCACGGGCCCCTGAGACCCCGTGCGCACGGGCCACCCAGGAGGCTTCTGGAAATGAGACGCACACCCCCGTGCGCACGGGCATGTACCGTGCACACGGGCCCAACTTACCCCATGCACACGGGTGAAAGTGCATTATATCGACTAGAGGGGGGTGGATAGGCGACTTTTACAAATTCGTCACTGACTACAAGCAGCGGAATAAGTACTCAGGTGCATGCATAACGGAGCAGTAACATAGTCATCATGATGAAATGAAACATACGCAGAGCACAAGAAGCGTGTAAACAGGACAAGAAGGCTGAAGACAAAGTGACTGATGAATTAGGATTGAGGAAATTGGGAAAGTGTTTAGTCAAAGTCTTCAAACAGTACCGATCAAGTCATCAACACATGAATGAGTAAATGAAAGGGCTGAGGAAATAGAACCAGTAGCTTGGTAAAGACGATGATTTGGTAGATCAGTTCCAACTGCTGTGACAGTCGTATGTCTGGTTGGAGTGGCTAGGTATTTAAACCTGAGGACACACAGTCCCTGACATGCAGTCCTCACCGTTCTCCATGAGCTAAGGTCACACAGACCTCACCCAAATCACTCGTGGTAAGTCTTCAGGTGACTTCCAAACCTTCACAGACTCGGTCACTCGGTGATCCATAATTCCTCTTGGATGCTCTAGACCATGATGCCTAACCGCCTGGAGGATGCACAGTCCTCAGAGGTAACAAGCATCAGTTCCAAACAGGAACAATCTCTTAAGTGATGCTTAATCACTTTGGGTGTGTAGGTGTTTGGGTTTTCCTCACTGGATAAATTTTGCTCAAAGGCCTTGGAGGATGGGATGCTCTCCATGACAAGTGTCAGTTTCTCTCGAAGCAGCCAACCAACTAGTGGTTGTAGGGTGCGGCTATTTATAGCCTAGGGAGGAGCCCGACATGATAAGACATAGATGTCATTCAATGATATGACCGTTAGGTGGGTAGATATTTTGGGACAACTGACGCATAGCACAACAACGGTCGGAAACCTGAGTATCAAATTCCTCAGGGCTATCATGTTCCTTACTTGTAGGCAATCCGCACTGGTGAATTCCTAGCTCCTCAGTCAGAACAGATTCCTAGAAGAACAGAAGATCTTCGTCTCTGTCACTTAAGAAATTGACTGAACTATATGAGATTTCCAATGGCTTCACTCGAAGGGATTTGGTAGGTGTGGGATTTTGAGATGAGCATCACTTGGAAACTTTTCCTTAGTTTTACCTCGACCCCCTTTAACAGTATGATGTTTCCTATGACTCAAGAAATAGAAAATGAAACTATGAAAACAAAAGTCCTCACGCTTCATAATCCTCGCATCAATATCGAAGTTTTCAAGGTCACACCAATTTGCTCACTTTCAAAGTCTTCAAGAAAACCAAAGTCTTCAATTGAATACATTCATTTTTAGGGGTCAACTTTCATCGTAAATATCGAACTCCTCATAGACTTATAGAACCTATGTACACTCACAAACACATTAGTCCCTTAACCTGTAAGTCTTCAACACACCAAAATCACTAAGGGGCACTAGATGCACTTACAATCTCCCCCTTTTTAGTGATTGATGACAAATAGGTTAAGTTTTCAACGGGGATAAACATATGAAGTGTAAATGCTGATATTGAGGAATTTGATTGCAAGTTATAAAAGAACTCCCCCTGAAGTTGTGCATATTTGAGTAATTTGCTTTGGATTGCAAATGCACATTGTAGAGTAATATCATGGAGATATCCCCCCATATCTTGTAATTCACACAAGCGTTTAACATATGATATGAACAATTTGAAATGCATGATGAAATAGGGATTCTAACGAATTCAGCATGCGTGCATTAAGGTACTTGAGGAAAAAGCATGCAGAGAACCAGTTCAAAAGAGTCAGAGCACCGTAGGACTTAAGTTTACAACTCATCAGAGCAAACACCTCAGAAGAGAAAGAGTTGTAACTTAATAGAAAAAACGCCCATATAAGAGACCCGCTTGAAGACTAACTCAAATCCCCCCCTTGTCATCAAATGACCAAAAGGGACGAAAAATGAGGACTAACGCCCATGAAGAATATCATCATGATGTCGATGGAGGAGCGCCAGTGTTGTTGGGTTCATCCATTGAGGTAGGGCTAGACGTGGTGTTGTTCAAGTCTTCGGCTTCATTTGTCTCGCGTGATGATGAATATGAAATGGCGACCAGCTGATGAACTTTGACCTTCTTAAATTTCTTCGAAGGTGGTTGTGCCCAATCAAAGCCCTGTTGAAATTCCATCTCCTTGACATCTTCAGCACTATGGAGATTAGACAAAATAGCCCAAGTGTGGTCAAAGACTTCATGCAAATAGTAGTGATTCTTCTTCGCTGTATTTTGTGTGATTGTCATGTTCTAAAGAATGGCACCAAACTGACGCTTGACCCACTTGTGGTTGCAAGCAACCTTCTGATGAAGACTGAGGAGAAGTTCACAATCAGTCATCACACACAGCGCAGTGGCTTGATAATTTTTCTTTGAACCTTTATGGCAGAATCTTGTGCTGCAGAGTCATCATTGGTGGAATAGGATGCATCTTTGCGAAACTATCCATCCAATGGATGAGTGCCTTCATCTATAATAGCAGCTTTGCCCTTCGCATCAGCTGAGGAATTTGTCCTTTTGAGGACTTCAATTGGCGGAAAATAGCTGAGATGATTTTGAACGTCATCCTGATAATGCATTAAAGACCTTGATCTGATGAATCACATAATCCAGGGAGCATAAGGCTTCAACTCAAAAGGTGACAGAGCAACATTGGCCAAAGTCCTCATGAAGAAATCATGGTAGTTGATAGGAATACCATGTATGATATTGAACAACAAATTCTTCATGATGCCAACAACCTCTTCTTCATCAGAGTTGTGGCCCTTGATCGGACTGAGGGTTTTGCTCAATATGCAATATACTGTCCTTGGCACATAGTGTAATTTCTTGATGAGGAATGCCGTCCTTTGAGCTTACCCAAGCTTCAATAGCTTCATCAGCACTTGCATCAAGTGATTTGAAAGTTCAGGTTCCTCATAAACGAGTCTTTTTCCTTCAACAGGGGGACTAAGTGGAACAGCGTGAAGCAATTCAGAGGCCGGTGCTTTGTAATGAGTATTCTCAGACATCTAGTCTAGCACCCATGAATTCACATCTTCATCATATCCGGTGAGGTGCAGTGTGGCGTAGAATTGAAGAATGAGTTCTTCATTCCAATCGCAAATGTGAGTGTAGAGGTTAAGCAGTCAAGCGTCATGAATAACACTCAGGACAGGTTGGAAGCAAGGAAGTGATTCCATATCCACGTGAGGAATTTGAAGATATTCAAAAACCTTGTCCTTATCAAATAGCAGTGAGGAATAAAAGTTCATTTGGCTGGCTGTCCAGAAGCACTTGCGTCGAAGTCTAGCAGAGTCATAGGGATTGTAATCCGTGAAGAAATGATGCTCAGCAAAGAAATCACCAGCAGCTAATTTCTGCTTCTTGGTAAGAGTATTTTGTGGCTTGGGATGAAGATTTATAGCTGATGGCTTCACAGCCTCTTGGGGCACAGCCTCTGGAGCCACAGACTTAGGAATTTCAGCGGCAGTTTCATCAGCAGCAGTCTTGGTCTCCATTTCTTCATCGCTAGTGGCTAGAACTTCTTCTGGAATAGAATGAAGTGAAGTTTGATCTCCTTCAAAGCCCGTATGAATTTCTTCAGTATGTACAGGGGACTGAGGAAGTTGATGCAGAGGAGTGGTCAATGGTGAATTGGGCTGATGACTTTCCCAATAGTCATCATTCAAAATAGGAGTTGTAGACCCAATGTCCACATCCTCATCTTCTTCATCTATTTCTTCAACGCCGGCCTCTTCAGCTGTGAACTGAGGCATGGGCGACGATACCAGCGGAGTTGAAGGGATTTCATCCACCTCAATATCTTCATCCAACAGCCCTAAAGAAGCAGCAGAAAGATTTTCTTCATCACTGTCACTTGGAATGTCATATTCCTCACCAAAGGGAACAATCTCCTTTGATGGCATGCTTGATATGGGAACAACATCAATGGGGTTTGTGCATGAGCTCGTCAGAGTCTTCACTCTCTTGGGAGCTGAAGACTCTGCAGTAGTTGATGCTTTCCTTTTCTTCACAGCGGCCATCTCCGCAGCTTTAGTTTTCTTCGCTTCTGATGCAGAAGGAAGGTTGATATTCTTCATCTATGATGACTTTGCATGAGGAGCAGATGAAGTGAGTGTAGTTTCTTCATGCACAACTGATGCAGTTGCCCTGGCATGTTCAGATTCTTCAGGCACAATAACAGATGCTTCAGCTACCCTGGGTTGTTCTTCAGGCGCAGTATTGGAGGTTGTCCTGGCAGTTTCTTCAATAGCTGGAATTTCTTCAGCAGCCCTAGTACTTTTATTTTCTTTTGCAGTCTGATTTTCATTAGTTGTGCTAGAATTCTCTTCAGTAGGCTGAGCAGATGCTTCAGCCAGATGAATTTCTTGTTGCGATGTGGCGGCAACATTTGGTTTGAATCCCTTTGCCATTTTGACAAATCTGACCTTGCACCTAGCCAATTTGCGCAATAAGCATAAAATTCATCACTGAGAGCTTTGATCTCAGTCTACATATTCACAAGTTCTTTAGGAGACATGTTTACAATATTCTTCTTCGGAAAACGCTCCTTCTTGTACTAAGCTTTCTTGACTTGACTGGCCTTTTCAAATTTCCATTTTTCTTCGCCTATGAAGGCATTGAGCATGTGACTTTGGCCAGGAGTGAGGTTCAAGTTAGGTAGAGGAGTGTTAGGGTCCTTGTGCCATAGATCAATGAATTCAAGAATCAACTTTGGATCCAGCATGAGTGGCACTGCACTACCTTTGGCTCTAGCGGCCCATTGTTGCTTGTCTCTGGTGATCTCAGCAAGTTCTTCATCATCAGCCTCATCGTCATCAGATGGAACTTGGAAGGCAACTTGTTTCTTTTGAGGACTTGGCCTTGAGCCGCGTCCAGCAGAAGCCTTTTTCTCAGCAAGGGTGGAGCTATTGAGGATTGTGGTGGAGCTGAGGTACATGCAGAGGCTCCAAAAGCAATTGAGATTCATGTAGTCCTTTGGCATGAGGCAAGGTGCACAGGCATTGAGGACTTTGTAGACTGAGGAACATGAGGTGCCCTTGAAGAGGTTGCCTGAGGAATGGGAGCTTCCCTTGAAGAGGTTGCCTGAGGAATGGGTCATGAGGACTTTGAAGAACTTGGCCGTGAGGGCATAGCAGTTGAGGAACTAGGCTTTACTACTGATTTGGGCAAGGCCTTCTTGGGCTTGCTAGCAGAAGCCTCACTGGCAGTAACAGGAGAATCTTCATTGAATTTCTTCACTGCTTCCTTGGCCATTTTTGCCAACTTGGCTTGGTGCTTATGTCAGATCACGGGTTCTGGCAAAACCCTCAAGGTTCGAACACTGGGATGCACGCGAAGATCTCCCCCCAATCGATCCGCGTCCTAACTCAGCTAAGATCTTACGATCTGACTCGACGAACTCACAGCACAAGGGACACAAGGTTTATACTGGTTCGGGCCACCGTTGTGGTGTAATACCCTACTCCAGTGTGGTGGTGGTGGATTGCCTCTCGGGCTGAGGATGAACAGTACAAGGGGAAGAACAGCCTCCTGAGGAGAGGTGTTCTTGTGCTTAGTGGATGTGGTTGTGGGTATGAACTAGTTCTAGTCTAAGATGAGGTCGCCCCCTAGCTACGGTGGTGGCTAGTTCTATTTATACTGGCCTTGGTCCTCTTCCCAAATATTGAGCGGGAAGGGATCCCACAACGGCCAATTTGAAGGGGGACAACTAGTACAAGCTATCCTGACAAAAGCATTCTTCGCCTGCCAAAGGCTCTGGTGGTGACGCTGTCTTGGGCTCCACGGTGACCTCCGTCCTGCCGTCCTGCTAGTCTTGGTCTCGTTGCACCAATATGGAAACCTTTGCTTGACGCCTCGGTACTCCGCGCCTGCGCCTGCTTCCTTAGCACCGAATAGGAAACAAGGACACTGTGTGCGCTGGCGCCTGCCTGGCGCTCGCCTGTCCTTGGTCGTCATGGCTCACGTCACTAGAACCTCGCGAGGTTTGCCTGGCCTTGAACTCTCCGCCCCTCGCGAGCCAGCCTAGTGAGGCCACTCCTGAGGAGGTCTTGTGTCGCCTGCCTCGCGAGGCTTGGCCCCTCGTGAAGGTCTTGAGTCTTTGCTGGGGAAGATGGGCCGTACGGGCCCGCTCATAGAGCCATGCCGTGGGCTGCAGGGAGGCAAGTCTAGGGACCCCCGCTCCCAGAACACCGACAGTAGCCCCCGGGCCCAAGGCGCGCTCGGGCTTGGCTTCGAGGCGAAGCCAAAGGCCAAGTGCGGAGCTCAGCGGGCCCCAATAGCCTGCGGCCTCGGTCGACACGTGGCAGTTGATTGGACGTGGGCGTCTCCGCTTCCCCACGCTGCCTCGGCAATTGCCTGACTTGACGAGTCTCTGCTTCATGCAAGGGAAATCCATCATTATTACCTTAGATCGTGGCGGCCGGCGGTTGGCCTCCTCCTGGTATAAATGGGAGGGGGCAGAGCCCCCGTCGCCCATCTTTCCTATGCCTCTTTCGCTTCTTCTCCTTCCTAGCTCCACTCCTTGCTTGTGCAGACATGGCGCCGATCCGGAGGTTCTCGGCCGCAGAGAAGGGCAAGGCTCCTCTCATCGGGCCCGAGCTGCTCCCGCTAAAGAAGAGGAGGTCCCATCGCCGTGAGATGGTAGTGAAGCCGGTGGTGTCACGGCCTTGGTACGAAAGGCCGCCGCCTGGGTACCCGCTGCCCTTGTATACTTGCGCTGATGGTTCCGGAGGGAGGGGCGACGAGCCTCGCCAACGCCACCGCCAAACGCCGCCACCTCACCACGCCGTCACCATCGCGTCCCCAACATCCTCCTCAGCGGCCACCTCGAGCCACGCCGCCCTGTACCCCTGGCAACGCCGGTGAGGCCCCGTCCGCCCTCCCTCGCTTCCCTGCCCGTATGCGCCCTCCCGTTGCCACCATATCCGCGACTGCGCTTTGGTCCGCGCCCGCATCGCCCGTTGCACGTGCGCTGCCGCTCGCCCGTGCCACGCCCGCACCTGCCCTTGGTCGCGCCCACCAGCGCCAGGGCGCGCTCCCCGGTGCCATGGACGTGCCCCTGTCCCTCACAGCGCGCTCACGCACGCACGTCCGCACCGCCCACAACCATTGCTGGACTGCGTTGACTCCCCGTCATTCCTCCCCGTGGCCGGTAGCTCCATTTATGGCGAAACCAGTCACTGTCGCCGCCCGACACTGTCGATAGTGGTCGCCGCCCGACACTGTCGATAGTGGTCGCCTCCGGCTGTCCCAAACTCTGTCGTTCGGTTTAGGGGGCGCGCGACGCGATCCTCTTCTGGTCCCGGCCCTCCGCCGGTCGATCTGTCGCTGGAGCGACGAGTTCCATGGCCGCCGCCGCCCGCAGTGGTCACCGGCAACGCCACCGTCTCCTGAGACGCTGGCCAATGGGCCCCATCTCTTTAACCACTGATTTAAGCTGCTAAATAAACTTAACCACTCAGTGACATGTAGCCCCCACCGTAGTAATTAAGTAATCTGCTAATTTAATTAATTGGTTAACTAATGTGTCAATGACAGGTGGGTCCCCCTAGCAAACTAACTTAATTAGTCAAATTAAGCCCCTATTAAAATGCTCTGTCAATGACATGGGGGCCCTTGGTCAATTTGACCAATCAACTGGTCCATAGTTGACTGCTCACTAGGCAGTCATCTGGGCCCATTGACAGCCACACTAGCACACCTCTGGGTACACTTTTGTGTACCCATAGTACTTATATTTAATATAATTTTGTATTAAATAAATTCCAGAAATTCAAAAAAACATATAAAAAATAATTAAAAATAATAATAATAAAAACAATTAATTAACTTAATTAAAGAATTAATTAACTTAATTAATTTTGATTAATTAAACTAAACAACTAATTAAACTAATTAATCATGATTAGTTAGTCTAGTCAATGACGAAAGGGACCCACACGTCAGTTTGACCAGTGAACACCCCTGTTGACTGCTGACGTCATGCTGACGTCAGCATGCACTGTTCTGAAAATGTTAAATTAAAATAATTAAATAAATCCTGAAAATGATTAAATCTTTTAAAATTAATATAAAATAAACCTTAGCTCGGATGGAAAAACTTTGTACATGAAAGTTGGTCGGAACGACAAGACGAATCCGGATACGCAGCCCGTTCGTCCACCACGCATCCCTAGCATAGCGAACACGCAACTTTCCCCCTCCGATTCATCTGTCCGAAAACGCGAAACGCTGGGGATATTTTCCTGGATGTTTCCCCCTTCACCGGTATCACCTCATACATCGTTAGGTCACCCTAGCACAGCGCATTGCCATGTTATGCTTTGTGTTGCTTTGTTTGATCTGTTATTTATTGTGTTCCCCCTCCGTTACTTCTTTCCGTTAGACCCCGAGACCGCTGCCGGTACCCCCGATCGACTACGGTGTTGACGACCCCTCCTTGCCAGAGCAACCAGGGAAGCCCCTCCCCCCTTGATCACCAGATATCGCCTACTCTTCTCTATACTGCTTGCATTAGAGTAGTGTAGCATGTTACTGCTTTCCGTTAATCCTATCCTAATGCATAGCCTGTCATTGTTGCTACAACTGTTGATACCTTACCTGCAATCCTACATGCTTAGTATAGGATGCTAGTTTATCATCAGTGGCCCTACATTCTTGTCCGTCTGCCGTGCTATACTATCGGGCCGTGATCACTCGGGAGATGATCACGGGTATATGCTTATACATATATACATACTATACAGGTGGTGACTAAAGTCGGGTTGGCTTGTTGAGTACCCGCAGGTGATTCTGATGTGGGGGCTAAAGGGGCAGGTGGCTCCATCCAGGTAGTGGTGGGCCTGAGTTCTCGACGGCCCCCGACTGTTACTTTGAGGTGGAACGACAGGGTAGGTTGAGACCACCTAGGAGAGAGGTGGGCCTGGCCCTGGTCGGCGTTCGCAGATACTTAACACGCTTAACGAGATCTTGGTATTTGATCTGAGTCTGACCATTGGTCTGTACGCACTAACCAACTACGTGGGAAAGTTATGGGCACTCGATGTCGTGGTATCAGCCGAAGCCTTCGTGACGTCAGTGACTGAGTGGCGCGCGCCAGGTTGGACCGCGTAACGCAACTTCCTTTGTAATGGAGGTTGCTAGGTCTGCTCACCGGCCGCATACGCAACGTGCAGGTGTGCAATGGGCGATGGGCCCAGACCCCTGCGCGCATAGGAGTTAGACCAGCGTGTTGACCTCTCTGTTGTGCCTAGGTAGGGCTACGACGTGTTGATCTTCCGAGGCCGGGCATGACCCCGACAAGTGTGTCTGGACAAAGGGGATCGAGCATGTTGGGAAATGTGGTGCACCCCTGCAGGGAAGTTAATCTATTCGAATAGCCGTGATCTTTGGTAACAGGACGACTTGGAGTTGTACCTTGACCTTATGACAACTAGAACCGGATACTTAATAAAACACACCCTTCCAAGTGCCAGATACAACCCGGTGGTCGCTCTCTAATAGGGCGACGAGGAGAGGATCGTCGGTAGGTTTATGCTACACGATGCTACTTGGTGAACTTACCATCTACTCTCTTCTTCTACTGCAAGATGGAGGTGGCCAGAAGCGTAGTCTTCGATAAGGACTAGCTATCCCCCTCTTATTCCGGCATTCTGCAGTTCAGTCCACATATGATACCCTTATTCCATTTGATACCAGTGCATACATATGTAGTGTAGCTCCTTGCTTGCGAGTACTTTGGATGAGTACTCACGGTTGCTTTGCTCCCTCTTTTCCCCCTTTCTATACCCGATTGCTACAACCAGACGATGGAGCCCAGGAGCCAGACGCCACTGTCGACGACAACTACTACTACTCGGGAGGTGCCTACTACTACGTGCAGCCCGCTGATGACGACCAGGAGTAGTTTAGGAGGATCCCAGGCAGGAGGCATGTGCCTCGTTCGATCTGTATCCCAGTTTGTGCTAGCCTTCTTAAGGCAAACTTGTTTAACTTATGTCTGTACTTAGATATTGTTGCTTCCGATGACTCGTCTATGATCGAGCTCTTGTATTCGAGCCCTCGAGGCCCCTGGCTTGTAATATGATGCTTGTATGACTTATTTTATTTGTAGAGTTGTGTTGTGATATCTTCCCGTGAGTCCCTGATCTTGATCGTACACGTTTGCGTGTATGATTAGTGTACGGTCAAATCGGGGGCGTCGCAGGTGCTAAGCAGAACGTGGCAGCGGCAGCGGCAGCGCTCCTCATCCAGCCATCTCCGGCGATGAGAGCTCGTGTCGCTGGGCTCTACGGACGCGCCCCGGCGCAGCGAGGCGCATCATTTTGGTAGCAGCTGGAGATGGTGGGGTGGTCAGAATCAGCAACGGTGGCGAGCGAGGAGGCGGCCGTATCTCGGGTGGGTGCGGGGTTAGCGTCGCAGCTTGCAAATGAGCTAGCTATCGTGCTAGCGTTGCTCTAAGGGACGTTGCGAGTGCAACGGACGCACACCCAATACCATTTGGTCACTAGGACTTCGCCGGCGACGAGCCCGTGCGGCAGCGGCTACGGTAAGCAAGGGGGTGACGGCTACGGTGTAACGCCCATGATGCGGCTATATCTCCCACGTGCGAGGCATGACTTAGAGGCATAACCGCATTGTGGTTTTGTCGCAAGAAGGGTCATCTTCACACAATCCCATGTAATGAACAAGAAAGCGATAAAGAGAGTTGGCTTACAATCTCCACTTCACATAATACTTAATTAATGCATACATCATCCAAAATACAGACATAGACCGACTACGGTCAAATCCAAATGAAAAGAAGATAACCTCAAATGCTAGATCCCCGATCATCCCAACTGGGCTCCACTACTAATCATCAGGAAACAAAACATAGTAACGACCAAGGTCCTCGTCAAACTCCCACTTGAGTTTGGTAGCATCATCTGCACTGGTATCGTCGACACCTGCAACTGTTTTGGTAGTATCTGTGAGTCACGAGGACTCAGGAATCTCAAAACCCGTGAGATCAAGACTATTTAAGCTTATGGGTAGGATAAGGTAATGAGGTGGAGATGCAGCAAGCGCTAAGCAAATATGGTGGCTAGCATACGCAAACAAGAGTAAGATGAGAAGCTACGCAACGGTCGTGAAACTAGAAGTGATCCTGAAACTACTTAGTTCAAACATAACCCAAACCATGTTCACTTCCCGGACTCCGTCGAAAAGAGACCATCACGGCTACGCACGCAGTTGATTCATTTTAATTAAGTCAAGTGTCAAGCTCTCTACAACCGGATATTAACAAATTCCCATCTGCCACATAACCGCGAGCACAGCTCTTGAAAGTTTATACGCTGCAGGGGTGTCCCAACTTAGCCCATCACAAGCTCTCATGATCAACAAAGGATATTCCTTCTCCCGAAAAGACCCGATTAGTCTCGGAATCCTGGTTACAAGACATTTCGACAATGGTAAAACAAGACCAGCAAGACCGCTTGGTGTGCTGACAAATCCCGATAGGAGTCGCACGTATCTCGTTCTCAGGGCACACCGGATGGGACAAGCAACGAGTAAAACCAGCCCTCAAGTTTCCCCAAGGTGGCCCCGCACGCTGCCCGTTTCGGACCAACACTCAGAGGAGCACTGGCCCGGTGGGTTAAAATAAAGATGACCCTTGGGTTTGCAACCCCTAGGGAAAGTTATAGGTTGTTAGGCAAATGTAAAACAAAGGTTGGGCCTTGCTGGAGGAGTTTTATTCAAAGCGAACTGTCAAGGGGGTCCCATAACCCCAACTGTGTAAGGAACGCAAATCAAGGAACATAACACCGCTATGACAGAACCTAAGGCGGCAAGAGTGGAAAAAACACCGAGCAAAAGCCAAGCCTTCCACCCTTTGCCAATTATATAGATGCCTTAATTAAATAAGAGATATTGTGATATCCCAACATATCCATGTTCCAACATGGAACATCCTGCAAGGCACCTGCAACTAGCAACTCTATAAGAGGGGTTGAGCAAAAGTGGTAACTTAGCCAAACAACGGTTTTCTAGGAAGATGGGTTAGAGGCTTGACATGGCAATATGGGAGGCATGATAAAAAAGTGGTAGGTAGCGTGGCATAGCGGTAGAACGAACAACTAGCAAGCAATGATAGAAGTGATATCGAGGGTAATGGCCATCTTGCCTGCAAAGTTCTCAGAGTTGTCGAAAGCTTGCTCCTCGTTAGCGTACTCAACAGGTTCCTCGTTCACGAACTCGTCTCTTGGCTCTCCCCAAAGCTAGAACACAAGCAACGGAACAACAATCAATCACGGTGCAATGCACAAACAACATGATGCAAGACATGGCATGGAATGCAAGATATGATGTGCAATGCATAAGGGTACTCTGGAAGGGAAAGGATGATCGAGGAATCAACTTTGCAAACCAAGTATGACGCTGGTAAGATGGGGTGATTTTGGTCGAAATTGATATAAGGATCACCGGAGACGGATGCATGGTTTGCAAATGACAAGCAACAAAAGAATGATGCAAATCTGCGCTTAACAGCACCATAGCATTTAAAATGCAACAAGAAACTACGCTACAGCACACCAACATAGCAACAAATCCCACGGCAGTCAAGTACACATGAAGATCTACAAATCATGAACACTAAGCTCCTGCTAAAACTCACTAGAACAAGCTCAAAATAGCATGGCAAAAATGCAAATGATAACAAATTCACAGACTTAGAGAAAATACTAAACATGTCAAAACAACATCATATAGCAATGTTTAGAGCTACCAAACAACACGCTACAGGAAGATATCATGGCAAACAAAGGCATGGCATGCTAGTACTAAAGGCATAGAATAAAACTCCCTTACTGAACTTTAACGAACTATGCATGGAAAATAATGTGGCACCCATGCAAACATGGCAAGTTATATGAACAGTTTCAGACTTGGAAGAAAACATGACATGGCAGAAAACTGATTCATGATAGCAACTTTGCAAGCTCATGCCACTCACCACAAAGCATTTCATGGAATAACAAGGTAACCAACATGAATTATACATCTTCATAAAGCTAAGCATGGCAAGAGGAAGTTCATAGGGTACATGGATCACTAGCAAAACACATGGCAAAAATGAATCTCATGCTAACAATCTGCCAGGAACAATATTTAGCAAAAATAGAGCATGGAAATAACAAGCTAGAATAATCC
Source organism: Triticum urartu (assembly GCF_056163025.1). Lineage (NCBI taxonomy): Eukaryota > Viridiplantae > Streptophyta > Magnoliopsida > Poales > Poaceae > Triticum > Triticum urartu. The sequence continues at coordinate 236,541,496 of NC_141873.1, forward strand.
ATAATTTCATCCAGAGGCATGAATGGGTAGAGCAAGACCACATCTTCAAAACACTCATACTGAACTACCTCAAAATGTGCATGTATCTCATGGTAGCAACATGGCAACATGGCATCAAAATGTAACAAGAAATGACTGCAAAATATTCCAAGTGTTTGAAATCAGCAACATCACATAGCCTACTTTGCATGCTTGTGATAGTTACTAAATAGCTCACAAAAATACAAGACTTGCACCCCTATAAATATGGCATGATGGTGCTCATAAAACATGTAGACATCATGCTCATAGGATCCACACACAAAATGCAAAGAAAATGACAAATCACCATGTTCTATTAAATTCCAGCAGACAACATCATATAGCACTCCTGCAACAAAGATTAGGGCATCAATATGGACAGTAACATGCATGCAAATGAGACTAACATGAAGAGCATCACGAGACGAACATTTTGATATATCATATGCGCAAAATGGATTTATGAGCAGGGAGATATGACATGATGAACAGGGGCATAAAATGTTACAGATTCAGGACTTTAGAGGAAAACTAGCACTCCGGATCTAGTGTTCCTCCGTGAAACGGAAACCGAGGCGGTTGGAATTCGACGCCAGCGAGGGAGGAGGTGGCCGGTGGAGGTTGCCTTTGAAGGAAATATGCCCTAGAGGCAATAATAAAGTTATTATTTATTTCCTTATATCATGATAAATGTTTATTATTCATGCTAAAATTGTATTAACCGGAAACATAATACATGTGTGAATACATAGACAAACAAAGTGTCACTAGTATGCCTCTACTTGACTAGCTCGTTAATCAAAGATGGTTATGTTTCCTAACCATGAACAATGAGTTGTTATTTGATTAACGGGATCACATCATTAAGTGAATGATCTGATTGACATGACCCATTCCATTAGCTTAGCACCTGATCGTTTAGTATGTTGCTATTGCTTTCTTCATGACTTATACATGTTCCTATGACTATGAGATTATGCAACTCCCGTTTACCGGAGGAACACTTTGTGTGCTACCAAATGTCACAACGTAACTGGGTGATTATAAAGGAGCTCTACAGGTGTCTCCAAAGGTACATGTTGGGTTGGCGTATTTCGAGATTAGGATTTGTCACTCCGATTGTCGGAGAGGTATCTCTGGGCCCTCTCGGTAATGCACATCACATAAGCCTTGCAAGCATTGAAACTAATGAGTTAGTTGTGAGATGATGTATTACGGAACGAGTAAAGAGACTTGCCGGTAACGAGATTGAACTAGGTATTAAGATACCGACGATCGAATCTCGGGCAAGTAACATACCGATGACAAAGGGAACAACGTATGTTGTTATGCGGTCTGACCGATAAAGATCTTCGTGGAATATGTAGGAGCCAATATGGACATCCAGGTCCGGCTATTGGTTATTGACCGGAGACATGTCTTGGTCATGTATACATTGTTCTCGAACCCGTAGGGTCCGCACGCTTAAGGTTTCGTTGACAGTTATATTATGAGTTTATGAGTTTTGATGTACCGAAGGAGTTCGGAGTCCCGGATGAGATCGGGGACATGACGAGGAGTCTCGAAATGGTCGAGACATAAAGATTGATATATTGGATGACTATATTCGGACATCGGAAAGGTTCCGAGTGATTCGGGTATTTTTGGGAGTACCGGGTAGTTACGGGAGAAGCAATGGGCCTTGATGGGCTTTAGTGGGAAGAGGAGAAAGGGCCAAGGGGCTGCTGCGCCCCCCCCTCTCCTCTAGTCCGAATTGGACTAGGGAAAAGGGGGCCGGCCACCTTTTCTTCTCCTCCACTTCCTTCTCCCTTCCTCCCCTCTTGGTGGACTCCTACTAGGACTTGGAGTCCTAGTAGGACTCCACATCCTGGCCGCACCAATCCTTGGCCGGCCTCCTCCTCCTCCATCCTTTATATACTGAGGCAAGGGGCACCCCAAAGACACAAGTTGATCCACGTGATCTATTCCTTAGCCGTGTGCGGCGCCCCCAGCCACCATAGTCCTCGATAATATTGTAGCGGTGCTTAGGCGAAGCCCTGCAGCAGTAGTACATCAAGATCGTCACCACGCCGTCGTGCTGACGGAACTCTTCCCCGACACTTTGCTGGATCGGAGTCCGGAGATCGTCATCGAGCTGAACGTGTGCTAGAACTCGGAGGTGCCATAGTTTTGGTGCTTGATCGGTTGGATCGTGGAGACGTACGACTACATCAACCAAATGCTTCCGTTGTCGATCTACTAGGTATGTAGATCATACTCCCCCTCTCGTTGCTATGCATCACCATGATCTTGCGTGTGCGTAGGAAATCTGTTGAAATTACTACGTTCCCCAACAGTGGCATCCGAGCCTAGGTTTTATATGTTGATGTCATATGCACGAGTAGAACACTAGTGAGTTGTGGGCGATATAAGTCATACTGCTTACCAGCATGTCACACTTTGGTTCGGCGGTATTGTTGGATGAAGCGGCCCGAACCGACATTACACGTACGCTTACGCGAGACCGGTTCTCCCGACGTGCTTTGCACATAGGTGGCTTGCGGGTGACACTTTCTCCAACTTTAGTTCAACCAAGTGTGGCTACGCCCGGTCCTTGCGAAGGTTAAAACATCACCAACTTGAGAAACTATCGTTGTGGTTTTGATGCGTAGGTAAGATTGGTTCTTGCTTAAGCCCGTAGCAGCCACGTAAAACTTGCAACAACAAAGTAGAGGACGTCTAACTTGTTTTTGCAGGGCATGTTGTGATGTGATATGGTCAAAACGTGATGAGATATAAGTTGTTGTATGAGATGATCATGTTTTGTTAAAGTTATCGGCAACTGGCAAAAGCCTTATGGTTGTCTCTTTATTGCATAAGATGCAAGCGCCAAATAATTGCTTTACTTTATCGCTATGCGATAGCAATAGTTGCAAGAGCAATAGTTGGCGAGACGACCGTGTGATGACACATTGATATAGATCAAGATGATGGAGATCATGGTGTCATGCCGGTGACGATAGAGATCATAACAGTACTTTGGAGATGGAGATCAAAGGCGCAAGATGATGATGGCCATATCATGTCACATATTTTGATTGCATATGATGTTTATCTTTTATGCATCTTATCTTGCTTTGATTGACGGTAGCATTATAAGATGATCTCTCACTAAATTATCAAGAAGTGTTCTCCCTGAGTATGCACCGTTGCGAAAGTTCTTCGTGCTGAGACACCACGTGATGATCGGGTGTGATAGGCTCTACGTTCAAATACAACGGGTGCAAAACAGTTGCACACGCGGAATACTCAGGTTATACTTGACGAGCCAAGCATATACAGATATGGCCTCGGAACACGGAGACCGAAAGGTCGAGCGTGAATCATATAGTAGATATGATCAACATAGTGATGTTCACCATTGAAACTACTCCATCTCACGTGATGATCGGACATGGTTTAGTTGATTTGGATCACGTGATCACTTAGAGGATTAGAGGGATGTCTGTCTAAGTGGGAGTTCTTAAGTAATATGATTAATTGAACTTAAATTTATCATGAACTTAGTCCTGGTAGTATTTTGCAAATCATGTTGTAGATCAATAGCTCGCATTGTTGCTTCCCTGTGTTTATTTTGATATGTTCCTAGAGAAAATTGTGTTGAAAGATGTTAGTAGCAAAGATGCGGATTGGATCCGTGATCTGAGGTTTATCCTCATTGCTGCACAGAAGAATTATGTCCTTGATGCACCGCTAGGTGACAGACCTATTGCAGGAGCAGATGCAGACGTTATGAATGTTTGGCTAGCTCAATATGATGACTACTTGATAGTTTAGTGCACCATGCTTAACGGCTTAGAATCGGGACTTCAAAGACGTTTTGAACGTCATGGACCATATGAGATGTTCCTGGAGAGATATGAAGTCTCCAACAAGTTCTATAGCTAAAAGATGGAGGAGAATCGCTCAACTAGTGAGCATGTGCCCAGATTGTCTGAGTACTACAATCGCTTGAATCAAGTGGGAGTTAATCTTCCAGATAAGATAGTGATTGACAGAATTCTCTAGTCACCATCACCAAGTTAGTAGAACTTCGTGATGAACTATGATATGCAAGGGATAGCGGAAACGATTCCCAAGCTCTTCGTAATGCGGAAATTGACGAAGGTAGAAATCGAGAAAAACATCAAGTATTGATGATAGACAAGACCACTAGTTTCAAGAAAAGGGTAGAGGGAAGAAGGGGAACTTCAAGAAGAACAACAAGCAAGTTGTTGCTCAAGTGAAGAAGCCCAAGTCTGGTCCTAAGTCTGAGACTAAGTGTTTCTACTGCAAAGGGACTGGTCACTGGAAGCGGAACTACCCCAAGTGATTGGCAGATAAGAAGGATGGCAAAATGAACATAAGTATATTTGATATACATGTTATTGATGTGTACTTTACTAGTGTTTATAGCAACCCCTCAGTATTTGATACTAGTTCAGTTGCTAAGATTAGTAACTCGAAACGGGAGTTGCAGAATAAACAGAGACTAGTTAAGGGTGAAGTGACGATGTGTGTTGGAAGTGGTTCCAAGATTGATATGATCATCATCGCACACTCCCTATACTTTCGGGATTAGTGTTGAACCTGAATAAGTGTTATTTGGTGTTTGCGTTGAGCATGAATATGATTTGATCATGTTTATTGTAATACGATTATTCATTTAAGTAAGAGAATAAATTGTTGTTCTGTTTACATGAATAAAACCTTATATGGTTACACACCCAATGAAAATAGTTCGTTGGATCTCGATCGTAGTGATACACATAATCATAATATTGAAACCAAAAGATGCAAAGTTAATAATGATAAGTGCAACTTATTTGTAGCACTGCCGTTTAGGTCATATTGGTGTAAAGCGCATGAAGAAACTCCATACTGATGGAATTTTGGAATCACTTGAGTATGAATCACTTGATGCTTGCGAACCATGCCTTATGGGCAAGATGACTAAAACACCGTTCTCCGGAACTATGGAGCGAGCAACTGACTTATTGGAAATAATACATACTGATGTATGAGATCCGATGAGTGTTAAGGCTCGCGGCGGGTATCATTATTTTCTGACCTTCACAGATGATTTGAGCAGATATGGGTATATCTACTTAATGAAACACAAGTCTGAAATATTTGAAAAGTTCAAAGAATTTCAGAGTGAAGTGGAGAATCATCGTAACAAGAAAATAAAAGTTTCTACGATATGATCGCAGAGGTAAAATATTTGAGTTACAAGTTTGGCCTTCAGTTAAAACAATGTGAAATAGTTTTACTACTCACGCCACCTGGAACACCACAGCATAATGGTGTGTCCGAACATTATAACCGTACTTTATTAGATATGGTGCGATCTATGATGTCTCTTTTCGATCTACCACTATCGTTTTGGGGTTATGCATTAAAGACAGCTGCATTCACGTTTAAAAGGGCACCATCTAAGTCCGTTGAGACGACACAATCTGAACTGTGGTTTGGCAAGAAACCAAAGTTGTCGTTTCTTAAAGTTTGGAGTTGCGATGCTTATGTGAAAAAGTTTCATCTCGATAAGCTCAAACTCAAATCGGAGAAATATGTCTTCATAGGATACCCAAAGGAGACAGTTGGGTACACCTTCTATCACAGATCCGAAGGCAAGACTTTTGTTACTAAATTCGGAGTTTTTCTAGAGAAGGAGTTTCTCTCGAAAGAAGTGAGTGGGAGGAAAGTAGAACTTGATGAGGTAATTGTACCTGCTCCCTTATTGGAAAGTAGTTCATCATAGAAATCTGTTCTTGTGACTACTACACCAATTAGTGAGGAAGCTAATGATGATGATCATGCAACTTCAGATCAAGTTACTACCGAATCTCGTAGGTAAACCAGAGTGAGATCCGCACCAGAGTGGTGCGGTAATCCTGTTCTGGAAGTCATGTTACTAGACCATGACGAACTTGCGAACTATGAGGAAGCGATGATGAGCCCAGATTCCGCGAAATGGTTTAAGGCCATAAAATCTGAGATATGATCCATGTATGAGAACAAAGTATGGACTTTGATGGATTTGTCCGATGATCGGCAAGCCATAGAAAATAAATGGATCTTCAAGAGGAAGACGGACGCTGATAGTAGTGTTACTATCTAAAAAGCTAGAATTGTCGCAAAAGGTTTTCGACAAGTTCAAGGTGTTGACTACGATGAGATTTTCTCACTCGTATATATGCTTAAGTCTGTCCGAATCATGTTAGCAATTGCCGCATTTTATGAAATCTGGCAAATGGATAAACAAAACTGCATTCCTTAATGGATTTCTTAAAAGAGAGTTGTATATGATGCAACCAAAAGGTTTTGTCAATCCTAAAGGTGTTAACAAAATATGCAAGCTCCAACGATCCATCTATGGACTGGTGCAAGCATCTCGGAGTTGGAATATACGCTTTGATAAGTTGATCGAAGCATATAGTTTTATACAGACTTACGGTGAAGCCTGTATTTACAAGAAAGTGAGTGGGAGCACTACAACATTTCTGATAAGTATATGTGAACAACGTATTGTTGATCAGAAATAATGTATAATTTTCTGGAAAGCATAAAGGAATATTTGAAAGGAGTTTTTCAAAGAAAGACCTCGGTAAAACTGCTTACATATTGAGCATCAAGATCTATAGAGATAGATCAAGACGCTTGATAAGTTTTTCAATGAGTACATACCTTGACAAGATTTTGAAGTAGTTCAAAATGGAACAGTCAAAGAAAGAGTTCTTGCCTGTGTTGCAAGGTGTGAAATTGAGTAAGACTCAAAGCCCGACCACGGTAGAAGATAGAAATAGAATGAAAGTCATTCCCTATGCCTCAACCATAGGTTCTATAAAGTATGCCATGTTGTGTACCAGATCTAATGTATACCCTACACTATGTTAAGCAAGGGAGTACAATAGTGATCTAAGAGTAGATCACTGGACAGCGGTCAAAATTATCCTTAATGGAATAAGGAAATATTTCTCAATTATGGAGGTGACAAAAAGGTTCGTCGTAAAAAGTTACGTCGATGCAAGTTTTGACACAGATCTGGATGACTCTAAGTCTCGATCTAGATACATATTGAAAGTGGGAGCAATAAGCTAGAGTAGCTCCGTGCAGAGCATTGTTGACATAAAAATTCGCAAAATACTTACGGATCTGAATATGACAGACCCGTTGACTAAAATTATCTCACAAGCAAAACATGATCACACCTTAGTACTCTTTGGGTGTTAATCACATAGCGATGTGAACTAGATTACTGACTCTAGTAAACCCTTTGGGTGTTGATCACATATCGATGTGAACTATGGGTGTTAATCACATGGTGATGTGAACTATTGCTGTTAAATCACATGGCGATGTGAACTAGATTATTGACTCTAGTGCAAGTGGGAGACTGAAGGAAATATGCCCTAGAGGCAATAATAAAGTTATTATTTATTTCCTTATATCATGATAAATGTTTATTATTCATGCTAAAATTGTATTAACCGGAAACATAATACATGTGTGAATACATAGACAAACAAAGTGTCACTAGTATGCCTCTACTTGACTAGCTCGTTAATCAAAGATGGTTATGTTTCCTAACCATGAACAATGAGTTGTTATTTGATTAACGGGATCACATCATTAAGTGAATGATCTGATTGACATGACCCATTCCATTAGCTTAGCACCCGATCGTTTAGTATGTTGCTATTGCTTTCTTCATGACTTATACATGTTCCTATGACTATGAGATTATGCAACTCCCGTTTACCGGAGGAACACTTTGTGTGCTACCAAATGTCACAACGTAACTGGGTGATTATAAAGGAGCTCTACAGGTGTCTCCAAAGGTACATGTTGGGTTGGCGTATTTCGAGATTAGGATTTGTCACTCCGATTGTCGGAGAGGTATCTCTGGGCCCTCTCGGTAATGCACATCACATAAGCCTTGCAAGCATTGAAACTAATGAGTTAGTTGTGAGATGATGTATTACGGAACGAGTAAAGAGACTTGCCGGTAATGAGATTGAACTAGGTATTAAGATACCGACGATCGAATCTCGGGCAAGTAACATACCGATGACAAAGGGAACAACGTATGTTGTTATGCGGTCTGACCGATAAAGATCTTCGTAGAATATGTAGGAGCCAATATGGACATCCAGGTCCGGCTATTGGTTATTGACCAGAGACATGTCTTGGTCATGTATACATTGTTGTCGAACCCGTAGGGTCCGCACGCTTAAGGTTTCGATGACAGTTATATTATGAGTTTATGAGTTTTGATGTACCTAAGGAGTTCGGAGTCCCGGATGAGATCGGGGACATGACGAGGAGTCTCGAAATGGTCGAGACATAAAGATTGATATATTGGACGACTATATTCGGACATCGGAAAGGTTCCGAGTGATTCGGGTATTTTTCGGAGTACCGGGTAGTTACGGGAGAAGCAATGGGCCTTGATGGGCTTTAGTGGGAAGAGGAGAAAGGGCCAAGGGGCTGCTGCGCCCCCCTCCCCTCTAGTCCGAATTGGACTAGGGAAAAGGGGGCCGGCCACCTTTTCTTCTCCTCCACTTCCTTCTCCCTTCCTCCCCTCTTGGTGGACTCCTACTAGGACTTGGAGTCCTAGTAGGACTCCACATCCTGGCCGCACCAATCCTTGGCCGGCCTCCTCCTCCTCCATCCTTTATATACTGAGGCAAGGGGCACCCCAAAGACACAAGTTGATCCATGTGATCTATTCCTTAGCCGTGTGCGGCGCCCCCAGCCACCATAGTCCTCGATAATATTGCAGCGGTGCTTAGGCGAAGCCCTGCAGCAGTAGTACATCAAGATCGTCACCACGCCGTCGTGCTGACGGAACTCTTCCCCGACACTTTGCTGGATCGGAGTCCGGAGATCGTCATCGAGCTGAACGTGTGCTAGAACTCGGAGGTGCCGTAGTTTCGGTGCTTGATCGGTTGGATCGTGGAGACGTACGACTACATCAACCAAATGCTTCCGTTGTCGATCTACTAGGTATGTAGATCATACTCCCCCTCTCGTTGCTATGCATCACCATGATCTTGCATGTGCGTAGGAAATTTTTTGAAATTACTACGTTCCCCAACAGCCTTCGTGGGAGGAGCGGTGGATCCGGCCTGATCTGGGCCGGACCTTGAGGAGGGCGGCGCGGGCGTGTCCGGCCGTCGCGGACACATCCGGTGCGGAGAGGGAAGGTGGCTAGGGTTTTTGCCTGAGATTTGTAAGGGGGGATGCATATTTATAGGTAGGGGGAGCTAGGAGTGTCCAAGTGAGGTGCAGTTTTCGCCCACAAGATCGTGATCCAATGACGGAGAGCATGGAGGGGGGTTTAGATGGGTTAGTAGGCTATTTTGGAGGGGTGTTGGGATGCAACAAGAGAGGGGCTTTTATGGTTACCTGGTTAACCGTTGGGGCATCAAACGACCTCCAAATGGAACGAAATTTGACAGGCGGCCTACCGGTGATGTACCAAGGTCACTCGACAAATCCCGACCCATTCCGAGAAAGTTTTTCTCCCGCTCACAAAACGAGATTAGAGGGGTGCAACGGGTGCATGGGGTAGTGTCGGATTGCGAAACGGACAACGGGGAAAATGACTGGATGCATGAGACGAACACGAATGCCAATGAGATGCACATGATGACATGAGATGAAATGCATGAAATGAACAAAATGCAAAATGAAGACAAAAACCCAACCACGAAGGACATATCATATCACATAGCCGGAAATGGCAAGAGTTGGAGTTACAAATATGGAAAGTTACATCTGGGGTGTTACATATGCCGACCAAATGGAGGCGGGGTTATGGGGAAAAGACCGGCAGTTCACATCACATCGTATGAAGGGATTGGTGGCTCGGGGAGGCTCTGTAGTCCGCGGGGCGGTGATCGTGATCTCTGGCATCCGAGCTTGAAGACAACAGTGTAGTCGACGTTGTGGAGCGTCCGGGCTTGCTCGAGCCAAGGAAGAGGTCGAAGGAGAGACGAAGAAGCTCGGGGGCATGTCCACGGGGCAGGGGAGAGCGATGGGCACATTGGTTCTTGTCGGTGCTCTTGGACGCGAGCGAGGAGAGTGGGTGAGAGAGACAGAGGAGACGTGAGGACGAGGGAGAGGTCGAGGGGGATTGTGTGGCGCTCACAGCCGCGTCGGGGTAGCGGCAGGAAGCAGAAGGTGGCGTGGCACGTGGCCAGCACGCAGCAAGCACACGCCCCAGTCCTCCTGGCAGGAGGTTGGGGACGACTGGCGCTGCAGGAGCGGGCTGGGCCGGTCGTTGGGCTGCTAGGTAAGCCAGGTAGGTCTATCTCTCTCTCTCCTTTATTTTGTTTCAGTTTTCTATTTTATTCCTCTGTTTTGAATTAGTAAAAATACTAATTCATTTCAAAAATTCCTGAAATAACTTGTGGGCACATTTTGATGAGGACATCAATACCATTGTTACACCCACAGCCCCTGCTGCTATACATAATGGACCAATTACTAGAGCTCGCGCACGCCAATTAAATTATCAGGTACTTTCGTTTCTTAGTAATGATTCTAATGTTCATGAGAATATGATGTTGCCTAAATTGGATACATTTGTTTTGCTTACAAATGAAGGGCCTGGCATGGATAAGAGGGATGAACATTGGAGCAAGACCAAGCATGGAGATGATGGCATGCGCAAGGGGATCAAGAACGGAGTTACGAGTGATGATTTCAGGACTTTGAAGCCACCATAAGGAGTGCATGAAGCCTTGGACGAAATATAGAAGATGTCACTTCATAAATTTTGTCTAGAGGCTATTCTAGGTGCTGCGTTACCTTATTATTGGGCCAGGCCCATGTATTTTCGAAATACTTAAGTATAGGTTGTTTTTAGAGTCTATATGTGTGGGGAAACAAGAGTCAGGGTTGGTTCGGACCCCTCCTCCAAGGGCCACGAAATTCCCCCTCTTCCTCCATATATACAGCCCTTGGGGCGTCGTTTAGACTTTGGGTTTTGTTTAGATTAAAGTTCGCCATAGCTGCAACTTCGCGTACTTCGTTTGTGTTCAACGACCAGACAAAGGCGTCACAGAACCCCACCTTGATCAATAAAGCTTTCCTCTTATATTCGAAATATCCATATTGCAATCTTAGTTTCTTGCTTGTTCTTCGTTTGCCTGCAGGAACAGACCTTCGTGGTCAGGTTGATCGTGCTCCGGCGTGGTCAATAACCTCTCGGAGTTGGTTTAGCGATTGCTAAGGCGCAACGTCCTCGCATGTTCGTAGTCGGATCATCAAAGTCGGCTTCCACCAAAACGATAGCCACCATCTCATCAAAAGACGGGACGCCATTGCCTCTATCACATTTTGAATTATTTCCAACACCCTCTAATCATTTCAGAATAATTTGAGCATTTAAAATATTTATAGTATTTAAATGCCCCAATTCAAATACAATATGGATTAATTCAAAAATCCAGAATGTCCTAGGAATATGTGCACCATTTTTGGCAGAGGTTTTTATCCAATTCAAAAATGATGAGCTTTTCCAAAGGCATTTTGGGTTGATTGAAAAGATTTAATTTTGACCCTAGTTGAATTTCATTTGAAGCTTGGGTTTATTAGTCCCCATTTCAAGTTTCAGGTAAAATTAGACATGATGCACGGATGCAATGCCACTATTTACAAACATGAATCTAGGGCTATGACACTCAATCTGAGGTGTGGCTGCTCTAGTAGGTGCAACGGTGGAGGAAGCAACTGATGGTGGTGAGCATGAACTGGAATAGTAGTTGTTGTAGTCACCCAATGCATCCTCCTATATCTGTCTCTCAAAGGTACAAGCGCGAATATACATACCATTAACGCAACGAGGAATATACTGAAATCTTGCACGAATATCATCGTTCAAACCACCAAAAAATATATTCATTGTATCATCCTCAGATTCTTCTATGTCACAATGATGCATATAAGATTTAAACTCTTGGTAGTAAGCATGAACAGTGTTACTGCCTTGTTTTAATTGTTCCAATTTGCGAAGCAATTCATGACGATAGTGAGGAGGAAAAAATGTTGTCTCATTACAGCTTTCAAATCTTTCCAAGTTGTGCGTTGGTTATCAATGTTTTTCTTACAATGTACACTCCACCAAACAGAAGAAAACCAGTAAATGATCAAGTGGCAGCTCATACTCTCTCAAGTTCAAAAAAAACATGGTGACTAAAAAATTGGTCTACTTCAAGATCCCAAGCTAGATAAATAGCAGGATTAAATCTACCCTCAAATGATGGTAAAGAGATAACCTGACCATGTGCTTGTGTGTGTTGTCCCACCTCTCGTGATGGTGAAGATGTATCCGTCGTTCGAGAACTTCTATATCTGGACCCTGCCATGATTAGTAGAAACAAGAAACAAAATTCATGAATAATGTTCCTATGAACTACTAGGGTGTGGTGGTAAAGCTCTCACAGTAAAGCAAATATCAATATCTTACAAGTTCTTACCAAGCAGCAGGTGGTGACAGGCAACCAGCGGTGTCAAATAACTCCAAAGATTGAGTAAAGCGATTTCTAGGCAAACATATGTATACACGGTGTAGAAATATGTGGATCTTGGAAGGCTTAAATATATGATAGCAAAAGATTAGCAATAATCAATTCAGAGATGCAATGTTGAATAAACGCTCAATGACGGTACTGTGATGGTCCTAGCCTAGATCGGACTAGAGACATGAGCCTGGAACACTAATGAGGTCACGGCGTAGCACAACTAGCGTCAATAAAGGATATTAAGTAGCTCTGGACAGCAAAATAAAAGTGAAGATCACAATTGCAGTAAAGATAATGATGTGAAACAACTGCCAAGCAGGATATACCAACAACAACTTTCCTCTGGAGACGTTTGTGCCAATTTTCTGATAGTTTTTCTCAAGAATGGCACTGACTCAAGCTTTCCAAGGCAAAAAGAATCACTCAATTCTGAGTTGATAGAGGAGTCAAAAAAATTCTATAACTGGCCTGAAAAACTAGAACAAGTTGTGTTCGCGAACTTCGGAGGGCAAAAAGACCTATTTAGAAGCCGATTTTGAGGTGTCAAATATTGAACAAGCTTCTGCAACTATTTAGATGCGGCTCATCGCTAGATTTAATTCGAGAACTCATGCAGTCAAAACGGATTTCGTATGAGGAAGATATGCCTGTTATACTGAACAGTGCACAAACAGATTCCAATCCGAATTCAGCTACGAGATTGACTCTAGATTGATCCAAATTTTGTTTTTTTATTCTCTCTTTTTTTCCTCACACTTTTTTCTTTTTCCTCCTTTTTCCTCTGACTTTTTTTAACCTTTTTCTCTCTCTCTTTTTTTTCTCTCCCCCTCTTTCTAAAACAAACTAGATAAGATGCAGATTGGATCAATCGAAGATGTGAACGACCTCAACTATGATTATGACAATGAACGATGGGTAGCACGTGGTGGAAATTGATGGATGGGATGGTGGACAGCGGAAGGAATAGTGATGCAGCGGTGGCGTGACTAATGTGAACAGAACTCGAAACTCTAAACGAACTAGACACTAAGATCAGCAACTCCACACGACGATGCAACCGATAATTCAATAATGCAAACAATGAAAAGAAAATTGCAAAGGCTCAGACTGGCTTGGACAAAGGATAAACATATCTAACTTTTTTTGTGTGGCTTTTTCTTGGACAATAGGCAAGAAAATAAATCTAATCTACAGAAAATTGGAAATTCACACTGAGCAACCTGAAAACTGATAGCACTTGATAGAGGCGAGGGTGTCCCAATGTTTTGATGAGATAGCTATCATTTTCTGTGGGAGTCGACCTTGACGATCCGACTATGAACGTGCGAGACGTCGTGCCTTAGCAATCGCTAAACCAACTTCCGAGGGATTATTTACCACACCGAAGCACGATCAACCTAGCCAGGAGGGTCTATTTCCAGCAAGCAAACAAAGAACAAGCAAGAAACTGTTATTGCAATCTGGATATTACGAATATAAGAGAAAAGCTTTATTGATGAAAGTGGGGTTCTATGATGCCTTGGTCTGGTCGTTGAACACAAATGAAGTACGCGAGGTTGCAGCTATGGCGAACTTTTAATCTAAACAAAACCCAAGGAAAAAAGCTTTTAGATGGATCTACTTATATAGGAGCAAGAGGTGGCGGCCAAGGAGGTGGGAGAACGTCCCAAGGCAACCAAAACTAACCCTAGGTCGTACAAGGCTCATGGTCCCAAGTGGAGGTGATGTAACACCTTTGGACTTGTAGTTTGACTTGGATTCTGCTGCAACATCAGACTGTTTCATTGATAACTCAATGCTCCGGAAGAATTTCAAGGTGAATACAATTGGGTTGGAAAGAGCATGGAATCTACTTTCCAACAAAAAAGAATTACCCCAACTCGGAGTCCATATGAAAAAGTTCTTGGCATTTTGAGTTAGGTATGTCTGTGCATTCTGAATCTGAATTCAGAACGTGAGAGACTTGGACTCTATCTTCTCTTAGCCCAAAAGTGACGTGACAGGACTTTTTGGACATCACCTAAACTTCTCTTTTCCCCTTATCTTCATATGTGTATTGTACAAATGTCCAATACACCTGCAATTAGACATGACACAAAATTTTGTGAAGTATTTTTGTCCTGGATGACATAAATAAATTATTGCATAGTTTGCATTATAAATCACCTGACAAATATATATGTATGCAATATTTTTGGTTGTATCCAAGGTAGTCATGTCCTCATCAAGTGCTATCAAATCCACAAAAGTATTCAATCCGATAAAACGAAATCTCAAAGGGAAAACTCAATTCACAACAAGATGGAGAGGGGGAAACACCATACGATCCAACTATATTAACAAAGCCCGTGATACATCAAGATCATGACATCTCAAGAATACAAGAGAGAGAGGGAGAGAGAGAGAGAGAGATTAAACACATAGCTACTAGTACAAACCCTCAGCCCCGAGGGTGGAATACTCCATCCTCATCATGGTGGCCGTCGGGATGATGAAGATGGCCACCGGTAATGATTTCCCCCTCCGGCGGAGTGCCGGAATGGGGTTTAAGATTGCTTTTTCGTGGCTACAGAGGCTTGCGGCGACATAACTTTTGATATAGGGTTATTTTTTATGGTTTCTCTATTTATAGGATTTTTTAGCGTTAGAATCACACGAAGATGGGCCTCGAAGTGGGCATAACCCACCTGGGCGCGCCCGGGCCTCCTGGCGCGCCCAGGTGTCTTGTGCCCTCCTCATGGCTCTTCTGGCCCTCTCACGAAGCTTGTAGTGCCTCTTTTGTTGCAAAAAACATCAAAAAGTTTCATTGCATTTGGAGAACTTTTATTTCTGGACAAAACACAACACCACGGTAGTTCTGCTAAAAACAGCGTTACTCCGGGTTAGCTCCATCCAAATCATACCAAAACCATATAAAATAGTTGTACACATGGATGAATACTTCATAAATTATAGATACATTGGAGATGTATCAATATTCTTGTGTTTAGGAAATCCCTCAACGATCATGTTACTCATCTTAGGGCCGTTTTGCAAACTCTTAGAAAAGAGAAACTTTATGCCACTATGGAACCATGCACTTTTGGTGTTGACAAGATCGTTTTCTTGGGCTTTGTTGTGTCTTCAAAGGGTGTTCATGTTGCTGAGTCTAAAATTGAAGCAATTAAAACTTGGCCACAACCCACTAATTTGCAACAAGTGCGTAGTTTCCTTGCTCTAGCCGGTTTTTATCGTCGCTTTGTGAAATACTTTAGCACCATTGCTTCCCTGTTGCATGCTTTGAGTAAGAAGAATGCACCCTTTGTTTGGGGACCATCTCAATCTACCGCATTTGATGAGCACAAATCTATGCTTACACATGCTCCAATTCTTGCCTTGCCAAACTTCAACAAAACTTTTGATATCCATTGTGATGCTAGTGGTAATGGTATTGGTGGAGTTTTGATGCAAGAAAAGCGACCCATTGCATACTTTAGTGACTGGAGCTCAACTTAACTATCCCATTTACGACAAAGATTGTATGCTTTAGCGGGAGTATTGCATGTTTGGGAGCATTATCTTCGCCCACATGAATTTATCATACATACTGATCATGAGACACTAAAGTACCTTAAAGGTCAAACCAAGTTGAATAAATGGCATGTTAAATGGTGTGAATTTATTGAATCTTTTCCTTATGTCATCAAGTACATGAAGGGTAAAGAAAATGTTGTGGCAGACACTCTTTCCATCAAGTGCATGTTAGTTACTCAACTTGAGTTGAATGTTATTAGCTTTGAGCATGTTAAAGATCTTTATGCACATGATCCTATGTTTGCGATTCCTTATGCCAAATGTCTTGCTAACACTTTTTGAGAGAACTAGTATCTCAAGAATGGCTACCTTATGCGCGCTAACAAACTTTGTATACCCGAGTCTTATCTTTGTTTGTTACTTTTGGAAGGGCCTCGTGGTGGAGGACTTATGGGACATTTCGGGTGTGAAAAGACCTTTGCCACACTCTCCTTCAAGTACTTTTGGCCAAATATGTTTCGCGGTGTTGCATGTTTCACAAACCGATGCTCTTCATGCCGCAAAGCTAAGTCAAAAGCTCAATCTCATGGTTTACATATGCCACTTCCAATTCCATATCAACCATGGGAATATATTAGTATTCATTTCGTGCTTGGTTTGCCTAGGACTCAAAATGGAAAGGATTCTGTATTTGTTGTTGTGGAAAGATTCTCTAAAATTGCACATTTCAACCCATGCAATAAGATAGACGATGCTTCACATGTTGCAAATCTTCTTTGTAGGGAAATCTTGAGGTTGCATTGAGTTCCAAGGACCATAGTGTTGGACCGTGATGTCAAGTTCCTAAGCTACTTTTGGAAGACCCTATGCGCCAAGCTCGGCATCAAGGTACTATTCTCGACGGCCTATCATCCCCAAACCGACGGCCAAACAAAAGTCACCAACCGGACGCTATCTACTCTCCTACGCATGTTGATCAAGAAGAACATCAAGGAGTGGGAGGAGTGCTTACCCATCGCCGAGTACGCCTACAACTGAGCAAGACACTATACTACCGGCAAATCGCCCTTTGAGGTCGTCTACAGCTTCAACCCAATGTCCGCTTTGGACATTCTACCTCTCCCACTACAAGAACACGCGAACATGGACTCGAGTGCAAGGGCACGCTTTCCCAAGAATATGCATGAAAATACAAGGTCCACGATAGAGTGGCAAGTACAATGACTCGCCACCAAGCTCAACATCAACAAGACACAAATGGTGTTCCAACCGGGTGACCTAGTATGGCTTCATCTCCGCAAGGACTGCTTCCCCAACGAGTGCAAATCCAAGCTACTACCATGAGTCGATGGACCATTCAAGGTGTTAGCATGCTACAATGACAACGCCTACAAGATCGCCATCGCACGTGACAAGTACAATGTAAGCGACATCTTCAACGTCAAGGACTTGGCCCCATACCATGGTGATGAAGATCACGATCCGTGGATGGATATCTCCCAAGGAGAGAGATGATGCGTAGCATCCTTCCATCATCCCCGTGGACTCTACACCAATGCATCAAGTAGCACGTGGACCAATGATAAGAGCTCGAGCTCGAGCACGCGCTATTGGGAACAAGGTGAACTCACTCTTACTTGAGATAGATATGGACATGAATGAAAATTTGTTGCTACCTCACCAAAACATGCTATGTGTTCTTAGGTATGAAGACCTACGCCACCAAATTGCTGAGGAACACCACAAAGGAAGAGGAGGAGCACCCCAAGGCCATGAGGAAGGACAGGAACCAATGCAGCAGCAGTTCTGCACCTATCAGGCGACCCCGTGCCCACATGCCCCCTGAGACCCATGGGCACGGGCCACCCAGGAGGCTTCTAGAAATGAGACACGCACCCCCGTGTGCACAGGCTCCAGACCCCGTACACACGGGCCTGGGCCGCTGAAGCACCCCATGCGCATGGGACCATCAGGATGGTCGGCTGAGGGCTGTTGTTTTGGGACTCCACTTCGTCCCCCTTGCCCCCTTACCTATATAATGCGTACCTAGGGTCATGTTTAGGGTTAGAGAAGTATTGGATAGACATTGAGAGAGCTTTGCTCATCTGTACCCTTCTCTTGGAGTCCAAGACCTCTTTGGAAAGGATTGACTTGTGGATTTCAAGGCCTCCTCTTAGAGAAGACTATCATCAAGACCTCATCTCCTAGGAGTGGGAAGAACTTTACCTAGTGCTTGTTTCCTTTGATTGTGCTTGTATTCTTGTGGATCTATTTGTTTGCAATTCTGGTGGATGTGTGATTGGGTTTTGTTGGAGTGAATTCCTCTTTGTGTTCTTGGTGTTCATCCCTTTTCCCCCTCCGAGTGCGAAAAGATCCATCTTAGGGTTCCACCCTACAATAGAACCATGGGTTCAAAAAACACATGCCCTTTCCTCCTAAAGCATCTATGAATAAGGATGAGGACGAATTTGAACGCTTTGCTGAAATGCTTAGGCCAATCTTTTTGTGTACCCGTTTGACTGATATTTTAAAGATGGCCCCATATGCTAAATATGTGAAAGATATTGTCACTAATAAAAGAAAAATACCTGAAGCTGAAATTTACACCATGCTTGCGAACTATTCTTTTAAGGATGGAATACCTGAGAAACTAGGAGATCCAGGAATACCAACTATACCATGCTCCATTGAAAGAAATCATGTCAAAACTGCTTTATGTGATTTAGGAGCCGGCGTTAGTGTTATGCCTTTCTCTTTATATAAAAGGCTTGATTTGAATAAACTCCCTCCAACTAAAATATCGCTGCAAATGGCTGACAAATGAACTGCCATACCTATCGGTGTTTGTGAGGATGTTCTTGTTGTAGTTGCAAATGTTACTATCTTAACAGACTTTGTTATACTTGATATGCCCGAGGACGACAACATGTCAATTATCCATGGTAGACCCTTTTTGAATATTGCAGTGGTTGTTATTGATTGCAACAAAATCAAGGTCACTTCTCATATCAATGGTAATGAACCTACAATAGACTTTCCAAAGAAACAATTTCATGTAAATGGTATTCATGTTATTTATAATACTCCAACAATTACTATTGGAAGTATTCAACTCCCTCTTCCTACTGTCAAAAAGAAATATGGAACACTTATAATTGGGGAGATGCATATCCCCATAAAGGTAACCTAGTGTTTTACTAAGATTCTTCGGTTTCATGTTACTCAGAAATAGTTTGTTAATAAGACTTGTTCAACCTTATTAATGGTTTCTTTTTTAGGGGCATGTGGTCGATCAATTTAGTAAGCACAACCATTTGTACCCACTTTTTGTTTTCTATTATTTTTAGTTAAATGCAATAAAATGCCATAATTATCCTGTTTTTTGAATTATACGTGCAATAAAAAGTGCCCAAAAAGGAAAGTGCTCAAAATGGTATAACAAATTTACATGAATTTTTATAGAATATTTAAGAATTTTTGGCACTGAAAGCATCCCAGGGGGATGCCCCACGTGCCCACGAGGCACCAGGGCACGCCCACCCCCGTGAGCGGGCCCTGGTGGCTTGTGGGCCCCACAGGGACCCCCTTACTTATTCCTCCGGCTAACTTCGTCTCTTACCTCTAGAAAAAATTCTTGATACCTCTCTATCCCGTGTTCTTGCACCGAAACCTAAGATTTTTGATCTCTTTACTCGGAGCTTCGTTTCCAAAATAGTTTTGGGGGATTGCTACTTGGTATGTGACTCCTCCATTGCTCCAATTAGTGTTTGCTCTAGTGGTTATATTTTGCATAATTAGTTTCTCTTGGTGCTACTGAAAATGAGCTTGCATGTTGAATTCTTTGAGTTCTAAGTAGTTTGAATGATTGATATAGCCTCTAGACATCCATATGAATAGTTGCTACCAATCTTGTGAAGTTTTGTGACATCATTTTGTGGCCAAAAATTTCAGAATTTTGTTCGTACAAAAATGAACCTCTTTAGGAGGAGTTCTGATGTGGATCATCCTATGGACATCACTATGTCAAGAGTCCCATTGCTAAGAGACATGCCCAACTCCTGCTTCAATCACACTAAGGTGAATTCCATCCTTAATGTGTGTCCTCTTAGTTCCCTTGAGGATGGTATACTACTTGACTGTCCTACCATGTGCCTATATAGGTTTGAGCCCAATGATGAACGTGCCATGGAGGAGGTCATCCATAAGCGAGCGCCTATACCATCCATGAGAGAAGCCTAGAAATGGAGAAGGAATCGTCAAGGAGAAGGCGAGGATCCACCTGCACCGAAGGGCATCCGACATGTTGCGAGCTTCCGGACACCCCATGTGCATGGGCCCCTGGACCCCATGCACATGGGACCCCCGTGCCCACGGTACAAGCCCATGCGCACGAGCTAAGGAGTCAGGTCGCTGGACACCCCGTGCGTATGGGCTCGACATACCCCATGTGCACAGGGCCTCCTGCATGTGGCTGTTAGGCTTTGCTCATGTATCCCCATTTCGTCCCTCCTTATCTCTTCATGCCTTGGACCTATATATACTCCTCCTCCTCCATTTGGAGATATCTAGGAATAGATCTAGACATTAGAGCTTAGCTCATGTACCTCCCCTTGTGGGATTCCTCTTGAGAGAGAGAGGAGACTCCATTGGAATTCAAGACCTCCATTGGAGAAGATCCTTAGGGATTCAAGACCCCCTTGAGGGAAGGATCTATCTAGATCATCAAGACCCCATCCCCTTTGGATTTGAGATGAACTTTACCCTGTATGTTGTTTCCCTTTGATTATTATTGTACCTTGTGAATCTCATGTGTTTGTTGGTCTAGTGGATGTGTGATTGGACTTGTTCTTGAGTGTTCCTCTTGTGATTTCCCCTCTTGTTCTTCGTGTTCTTCGCATTCTTCGTGGATATCCCTAAAATTCGTGAAAGATCTCCACTTAGGATCTCCACCCCACAACAAGTTCTTCGAGGAGGAGATCCTTGGAGGGATCGTTGAGTGAGAGCTCGATATGACATGCTTATGTTGAACCAAGGGAAAGCTCGGTGCGGGTATCCGATACCAAATCATGTCGGTAGCCATGCGACGAGTTCATGATAGGCGCGAGTATTAAAGAAGAATTTGATGAATATATTCATAACACTAAGATCGCTCCCTTCATCGTAGATAAGTGCACACAGCACTACAACCTTACCCTCTCATTCACTAAAAAGTTTGAGTTTCATCCTCGCACTTCTTGTCAGGACCCTGATTCTAAGTCACACCGATCTAGCCTGTAACACCTCATATCACTTTGCGGCCTCACGCACGGTATTCCCACGGGTGTCGCCTTACCATGGCCAGGGACCGTTTGCGCCTTTTGGCTGACGTATATGATAGTGTCGCTAGCATCCATATGACAGAGAACCCGGGCCGACATGACTAGTCGTGAACCCAAAGTGGCACTAACTTACGGGGACAGGCATACATGAATCAACATCGAGCATGTCGGTCAGCAGCGTGTGAATCCTGGCTGTAGCACTGGGCTAACAGGACTCCGGGAACCCGGGCTGTAGCAGGCTAGGCAGGACTCTGGATGTCACTGCGTGACATTTCCCCGAAGGGACAGACACAGGAACGAAGTGAATCACATGCCGGCCAGTCAAGTGCTCCGGAGCAGTAGTGCTAGGCTAGCAGGACTCCAGTGAACCGGGCTGTAGCGGACTACTATGGCTCATGGAAGCACAAGACTACATTTCCCCATAAGAGAGGCTACCAAGGATAAACAACTAGGTTGTTGGATCCCACACATACCAAGCATTTCAATCATACACACAATATACTCGATATGTGTAAATACAACATGGCATCACAACATAACTCTACGACTCGAGTATTTATTCATTAGGCTCCGAGGAGCGAGATATTACAAACATGGGTCTCATGACCCAACATTCAGAGCATACAAGTCAACGCACATGCGTAAGCTTAACTTGTCTGAGTACAGACAGCTAAAAATGAAGAAGGCTGAGGAGCCTGACTATCTACAAGACCCTCCCAAGGGTACAAGATCGTAGCTGCGGTAAGAAGCTAAACGTCGAAGTCCACGTGGAACTACTAGCGAGACTGAAGTCTCTCTGCAAAACATAAAATAAGCAAACGTGAGTACAAATGTACCCAGCAAGACTTACATCAGAACTAACTACATATGCATCGGTATCAATAAAGGGGGTGGTCGAGTTTGACTGTAGCAAGCCAGCTTTGACTCAGTGGCTATCCTATACTACGACTGCGAGTAACTCTTTTGGGGTGGCGCACACGAGTCCACATATTCACCATATCAATACACCACTATGGATCCGCTCCCGTCTCCCTACGAGAAGGCCATCCATAGCACTCACGCTTATCTTGCGCATTTTAGAGTATCCACTTTCACTTGTTTATGAACTATGCAAGGGGTCCAAGTTTCCATATCCGAGGAATCCGACTATTCAAATAGATAATGATAACCCTGCAGGGGTGTACTTCTTCACACACGCTCTCGCCACTTATCGCCCTGTACACGTCATGTACCTCGGCAACCTTCAAGCGGAAGCCGGGCGAGGGAGTCGGCCATGACCTGACTAACCAACAAGTCTCTAGTCCAGGTTTATCGCCTATTCAGGTTCCATCCGCAAGGAGATCCGGCCGGGGTGTCGCTCACGGCCCCAAACGATGTGAGCAGGGTTCCCAAGCCCACCATCCGGGTGCCACTTGGTACACCGTGCCACTGTGCCTAGTCTGTCCCAAGCCCACCTGTATCGGGTGCCACTTGGTAGACTACTAACACTACCTACAAACACCAGAAACTAGTTGCAACTCCTGGACAGAGATCAGGTTGATTAATAAGTCGAGAGGGGCACTTAAGCATTCCAATGCGTGGTAGTAGCTGTTCATGGATCACAAACACAGAACTCAGTTCCTAAGGACGGCTGCAATGAGACAACCCACCATGTACTCCTACATGGCCTCTCATCGCTACCTTTACCAAATCGTGTTCACACACTTAGCTCTCAACAGTAGGACATGTTCACCACATTCCAATTCATCCCCGATGAATCAGACCTGACTCAAATCTAAGCAGTAGCAGGCATGACAAACAAACATGAATGAGTAGGCACATCAGGGCTCAAACAACTCCTACTCATGCTAGTGGGTTTCATCTATTTACTGTGGCAATGACAGGTCATGCAGAGGAAAGGGGTTCAGCTACCGCAGCATGTAACAGTTGAAACGTTGTTGTCCTAATGCAGTAAAAGAGAGCAGGAGCGAGAGAGTGGGATTGTATCGGAAAGAACAAGGGGGTTTTGCTTGCCTGGCACTTCCGAAGATAGTATATCTCTTTGTCAGTGTCATCGAACTCATCGCCGGAACAACATCTACTGAAGGGGGACAAATACCGGCAATAGAGAGGAAACACAATCAATGCAATGCAACAATATGATGCATGATCATGACATGGCAATATGCTGCGATTTGGGCTAATGCAACAGAAAGTCATTTTAATTGAAGTGGACTTCAAAAGTACATCAAATTCCAACTCCAAATCTATTTTCAAATTTGCCCTAATCATGTTTCATCCTAAACAGTGAGGTTAACTTGCTCAAACATGCATGCAAATAGCATAAATGGATAGATTGGATTTTTCTGATAATTTTTCATATATAAATTATTTCATTTGGAGTTACGGTTGATTTTCTATGATTTGTAGAAGTTTTAACTATTTTCTGGAATATCTAAATCATTTCTGAATAAGAAAAACCAGAAAAGCATTTACTACGTCAGCATGATGTTGGTGTGACGTCAGCAAGTCAACATGACCGTTCCTGGTCAAATCTGACCAGTGGGTCCCGCGTGTCAGTGGCATTAGACTAACTAATTGTTGTTAGTCCTAACCCTAGGTTAATTAGCAGGGCGGGGCCCGCGTGTCAGTGACTAACTAACTACCTAATTTAATTCGTGTTAAACTCATACTAATTAAAAGTGTCAGTGGGGTGGCCCACGCGTCAGTGACACAGTGGAGGTTAAACCTCCTCGTCAGCGGGGTCAAACCCCTGGTCAACCAAGGCTAAACCACCGGCATTTAGCCGCCGGCGATGACCAAACGCGGCGGAGGGCCGCGGGAACGGGCTCTGGGGCCCTGTTCGCAGTGTGGTTGGGCTCGTTCGAGAGCCCAGGCCAGCACGCGTCGGACGGTGGCGCCAGCCGGGCCTGGGGCGGCCGGAGGCGACGACGGGGAGCTCGGCCGCGGCGGCCGGAGCTCGAGCATGCTCGGGTTCGACGCTGGGATGCACAACAGGGGCACGGAGAGGGGCTACGGCCTCCTGGGAGTGTGGCAAATGCAGTGACACGCTCGGTTTCGAGCCCGCATGGCTATGGCCACGACGGCGGCGTCACCGGCGGAGCAGAGCGCTCGGGCTCGGTGGAGATGGCGGCTAGGGGGCGCAACCGGGGCGTAGAGGAGGGGGGTTAGGGGCAGGTGCTCACAGTGAGTTCGTCGGCGGTCTCAACGGGCTCGGGGAGGCGTCTGCGACGGCGGATCGACCACAGGGATCACAGGACAGAAGCGGTGATGAAGACGACGGAGGCGGCGTTCTGCTGCTCCTAGAGTTGCGTGCGTCGATGAGGAGAGGAAGAGCGGGACGGCGGAGCTCGGGGATACGGTGGTTGGACGAGGGGGTCTCGGTAGCCACGGTGGACGGCGCCGGTGGTGACGGGCGTGCTCGGTCGGCGTGAGAGAGCGAGACAGAGGAGGGGAACGGGGGAGAGGGAGAGAGCGAGGGGGTTCGAGGCGGCGCCGAGGAGAGGACGTGAGACGTCGCGGTGGCTAGGCGACGTAGGCAGGCAGCCTGGTGGCGCGGCGCCCGCGCGCGCGCCGTGCGATGTCCCTCCTCTGCCTACTGGCAGAGGTTAGGGATGACTGGCAGCGAGCCAGGTGGGCTGGGCCAGCACAGGTGAGGCCCAGGTAAGGTTTCCCTCTCTGTCTTATATCTATTTTTGTTCTGTTTTTCTATTTTCTATAATTTGTTTGATTTGATTTGAAGCATCAAATCATTTAGAACTTTCTGTAAATTTTTATGTGAGCTCAGGAAACTTGTCCAAGGCCACATGCAAACTTACAAAAATTATTTGAACTTTATCTCTTATATAACAGAAATAAGTCAAACTCAAATATGTTATTAATTTAATTCAAAGGCCCAAAATAATTATTTTAAAGCCTCCAAAAATATTGGTTTGAATTTTATTCTTGCCAATATTTTTCAAGGTTTAACAGGAACATTTTCTCGGGCTTCTTTGAGAAGATTTTAATGTTGATCATTTTTAAAAGGTTTCTGAGGCTTTGAAAATTCCTCAATTCAAATTTCATTTGAATTTAAACATGATGCAACACATGACTAGCTAGCTCAGAGCATACTAGAACTAGGGATGTGACAACTCGCCCCCACTAAACAAGAATCTTGTCCCGAGATTCAAGTCGTGAGGTAAAAGGATAGAGCGACACAAGCTAACACAATCTTCATGATCCAGATGTCCTTCTCAAGGATGTTGATTCATTGCTTCATATTGACCTTGACGTCTTTGCTTTGAGAACTTCATCGATATCCAACATGACAACGAGAAGAAAGGGAGAATTTTAGAAGAATCGATCTTCTTGAGGTTCGAGCAACTTAGGATCATCTTAATGATCACAAGATCAACTCACGGGATGAGACGTAGAAACATCTCTGGAGCTGAGAGGCAAAACATGCATCAGGAGGGACGGAAGAAACAATTTGACGAGGGTTTCAAAGTAGCGAGGAAACAATTACCATGATCCCATAACGGGGCACCTTGGGAGAGGTGACTCGTAAAATTATTCCCTTAAGTGGCAAAAAGAATTACTTTTGATTCAGAGATCATTGAAACTCTTCATACCAGCCTAAGGCAATTCACAAATGATCATTTGATGGAGTTCAAGGGAACGACATATTCGGGCTAGAATGAATGATGTGGGCTACCTTGTTGAAGACAACACAATGGATGATTTCGACTTAACATCGGAGACAGATGGAACCCATGGTAAGTCCACCTTGAAGATAATCCTGAGTAGTAATTACCGAGAGGCAACCCATGGTAGGATTGGCACAATGGGGTGCAAGCTGGGAACAAGATGCAAATGGTGGGAATGTTCCAACCATCATATCTACCTGAGATTCAGATCTGGTTGGTAACAGAATATTTCAAACAACATGTCTGAAAAGGAAAGGTTGCAACATAAGTCGACGAGATAACGTTTCGAGACTATTGGGAGATGAACTACGATAGCAAGCTCCAAAACATGAGCTGGTTCTTCTACACACATGTGAACATGTTGTCCAAAGCATGACCACAGAGTAGTCTTACAATAAAACACTACCAAAGTTCAGGTGAGGAACCATCATCGCGGATAACAAAGTCCTTGCATAAGTCATATGATTAGCTCTTATGAAGGAACTTCTTCTCCTTGAACAAATCAGTTAGTGGCTTGGTGTGCTAGGGAATACATATGGAGTGGAGGTAATTAATCTACCAAACCATAGAATACTTCACACTTATGCATGACTGATTTGGGATGATTCCAGAGGAAGCAACATTGACTTTCTCGAATTCACGGCGTCAACTTGCATCAAGTGCACATGTATTCGGGGAAGTCACTTCTTTCATCCGAACATATGCTTCATGAGCTAGCATGAAGAAATGCTTCCCAAAGTCTCCAGCACTAGCTTAATGTTCAACATGAATCATGGAGGAGATAAAGACATTGTCGATGGGCTCAACAATAATTTATCAAGATTTCCATAAGATGGGGTTACATGGTTATGTGAACAATATGATAGCATTGATTAGGCCAAAATATGTAATGATGTATGCTCGAGGGATCAACCACAAGTAAGACAACATTACGACATCGTTGGTACTGATTTGGTTTGGTGATAGCCCATACTCAAATCAAAGTTTTGATAACACAATAGGTCCAACAACTGATCACAGGGACCAATCGATGAAGATATCATCTTTCTTCAACTAACACACAAACACATGGATATCCTTTTGGAACGAACTAAGTTAGGCAAGCTTTTATCTTCCAACTCTCCAAGTTGTTGTTTGGCTTAACCAACTAGCTCAGGGGTATCCAACACAGATTCTTAGAGAAAGAGTGGTTTATGGAAAAACCAACTTGATCACGAACTCCACATAGCAGTCAGGTGACAACTTGGTAATACTTCCGAGAAGATATTCGGAAAATTACGAACCACCGACATGTTACTAAGCTCGAGATAAATCTTGCTCTTTAGGCAAGATTATATGATCAAATAAGCAAGGATAGACATAATCCCAACTCTTGATCGAACAGTGCACCAGGAAAATGGACTAGGTAGCATGATCAATCTTAGAACAATGATTCCATAATCAACACACCAAGAATGAGATTACCGTCCATTAACCACCAAGCAACGGGGTCGCTATGAGTATTGATTTCACACATCACAGTTCACTTGTCGGTATTCCGATTGCAACAACACGGAACCGAGGAACGAATGATGATGGCGAGAAGTATCACTGCATCAAGAATTCATAAGAGTTGGTGCAATTCTCATGACATTCCTGACATCAAGAGGGCAATACTTCAGGGTAGAACAGAATCAAAAACTGGATTGGCATTTTGACCTGCGGAATACAACTGCTTTGACCCAATCCTAAATATGGATGAGGTACTGGAGTTTGTTTCTCCTAGTCATTCCAGAATAGAATGGCTTGACAGACCACAAGAATAAGAGGTATCGATGAGCATGAATGCAAGACATGCTCTTAACTATCAAGTGATAGACAAAGATCATGATACAACTAAAGAGAGGGACAACTCAAAGGAACGTAATAACTTTCTGAGTTGTGGATGCATAGATTAGTATGCCGAACGAGTTCAACATATTTCTTCTGGATAACCCATGCAGAAAGGTAGTACTGGCAGAGTCACAATGTAGAACGGAGAACTCATCAAGAGCACTCTGGTTGTGATCTTTTGGTTCAAAAGAACTTCTGCCACAAGCACTTCATGGTATTTGGAAGAAGGAAATACCACAAACCTCGAGGACTATCGCAAGGTTACTAATATCCTAAAGGAACTAGCAACACTACCAACATGAAGCAAGTAGGGTGAATCTTGGGCTTAAGAACCCAGAAATAGAATATCTACTACTAAATGGCATCACGGGATGCTTTCAAGAATGATGGCCAGAATCATCACACTGGGGATACGAAAGCATTGCTAAATTCTCAAGGACACCTAGGGTCATAATACTAACTCCAACATACACGTCAAGGCAACGGAGTACCTCAACACACCGATTAGTGTGCTTAATCTGGCCCAAAATACAACGGGAACATGGAGGAAAGATTTGCAAGTGCATTAGACTATTTAGAGACCTGGGATGACTCGGACAACATAACGGCTGTAATTGCTCAAAATGATTTGAGACATCCTGCAAAAATGGTGGCATAACCACTCAACATCACAATATCAAGGTTCTGAGGCCAGCTATGAACATATGGAAGTAGTAGGAACTGAACTGAGGCTTAAATCCAACAATCCTAGGCAACTATGGTTTAGTAACACGTCATCCTGAGAGATAGAAGAGAAGCCTAGTTCTTAACCCCGTAGAAAAGATAAGATGACTCGGATCAGAAGGTCATGAGGATAAGGAGTAAAAAGAGCCTTACGTTCCCTTGCACAATCAGTTCCCTTACATAACTAAAGCATTTCTAGACACGACTTTGACCAGCTTGGCTTGGTAATCCTACAGTCAATCAGGCTCTGATACCAAAGTTGTCAGGACCCCGATTCTAAGTCACGCTGATCTAGCCTGTAACACCTCATATAACTTTGCGGCCTCACGCACGGTATTCCCACGGGTGTCGCCTTACCATGGCTCGGGACCGTTTGCGCCTTTTGGCTGACGTATATGATAGTGTCGCTAGCATCCATATGACAGAGAACCCGGGCCGGCATGACTAGTCGTGAACCCAAAGTGGCACTAACTTACGAGGACAGGCATACATGAATCAACATCGAGCATGTCGGTCAGCAGCGTGTGAATCCGGGCTGTAGCACCGGGCTAACAGGACTCCGGGAACCCGGGCTGTAGCAGGCTAGGCAGGACTCCGGATGTCACCGCGTGACATTTCCCCGAAGGGACAGACACATGAGTGAAGTGAATCACATGCCGGCCAGTCAAGTGCTCCGAAGCAGTAGTGCTGGGCTAGCAGGACTCTGGTGAACCGGGCTGTAGCGGACTACTATGGCTCATGGAAGCACAAGACTAAATTTCCCCATAAGAGAGGCTACCAAGGATAAACAACTAGGTTGTCGGATCCCACACATACCAAGCATTTCAATCATACACACAATATGCTCGATATGTGTAAATACAACATGGCATCACAACATAACTCTACGACTCGAGTATTTATTCATTAGGCTCCGAGGAGCGAGATATTACAAACATGGGTCTCATGACCCAACATTCAGAGCATACAAGTCAACGCACATGCGTAAGCTTAACTTGTCTGAGTACAGACAGCTAAAAATGAAGAAGGCTGAGGAGCCTGACTATCTACAAGACCCTCCCAAGGGTACAAGATCGTAGCTGTGGTAAGAAGCTAAACGTCGAAGTCCACGTGGAACTACTAGCGAGACTGAAGTCTCTCTGCAAAACATAAAATAAGCAAACGTGAGTACAAATGTACCCAACAAGACTTACATCAGAACTAACTACATATGCATCGGTATCAATAAAGGGGGTGGTCGAGTTTGACTGCAGCAAGCCAGCTTTGACTCAGTGGCTATCCTATACTACGACCGCGAGTAACTCTTTTGGGGTGGCGCACACGAGTCCACATATTCACCATATCAATACACCACCATGGATCCGCTCCCGTCTCCCTACAAGAAGGCCATCCATAGCACTCACGCTTATCTTGCGCATTTTAGAGTATCCACTTTCACTTGTTTATGAACTATGCAAGGGGTCCAAGTTTCCATATCCGAGGAATCCGGCTATTCGAATAGATAATGATAACCCTGCAGGGGTGTACTTCTTCACACACGCTCTCGCCACTTATCGCCCTGTACACGTCATGTACCTCGGCAACCTTCAAGCGGAAGCCGGGCGAGGGAGTTGGCCACGACCTGACTAACCAACAAGTCTCTAGTCCAGGTTTATCGCCTATTCGGGTTCCATCCGCAAGGAGATCCGGCCGGGGTGTCGCTCACGGCCCCAAACGATGTGAGCAGGGTTCCCAAGCCCACCATCCGGGTGCCACTTGGTACACCGTGCCACTGTCCCTAGTCTGTCCCAAGCCCACCCTTACCGGGTGCCACTTGGTAGACTACTAACACTACCTACACACACCATAAACTAGTTGCAACTCCTGGACAGAGATCAGGTTGATTAATAAGTCGAGAGGGGCACTTAAGCATTCCAATGCGTGATAGTAGATGTTCATGGATCACAAACACAGAACTCAGTTCCTAAGGACGGCTGCAATGAGACAACCCACCATGTACTCCTACCTGGCCTCTCACCGCTACCTTTACCAAATCGTGTTCACACACTTAGCTCTCAACAGTAGGACATGTTCACCACATTCCAATTCATCCCCGATGAATCAGACTTGACTCAACTCTAAGCAGTAGCAGGCATGACAAACAAACATGAATGAGTAGGCACATCAGGGCTCAAACAACTCCTACTCATGCTAGTGGGTTTCATCTATTTACTATGGCAATGACAGGTCATGCAGAGGAAAGGGGTTTAGCTGCCGCAGCATGTAACAGTTGAAACGATGTTGTCCTAATGCAGTAAAAGAGAGCAGGAGCGAGAGAGTGGGATTGTATCGGAAAGAACAAGGGGGTTTTGCTTGCCTGGCACTTCCGAAGATAGTATATCTCTTTGTCAGTGTCATCGAACTCATCCCGGAACAACATCTACTGAAGGGGGAAAAATACCGGCAATAGAGAGGAAACACAATCAGTGCAATGCAACAATATGATGCATGATCATGACATGGCAATATGCTGTGATTTGGGCTAATGCAACAGAAAGTCATTTTAATTGAAGTGGAATTCAAAACTACATCAAATTCCAACTCCAAACCTATTTTCAAATTTTCCCTAATCATGTTTCATCCTAAACAGTGAGGTTAACTTGCTCAAACATGCACGCAAATAGCATATATGGATAGATTGGATTTTTCTGATAATTTTTCATATATAAATTATTTCATTTGGAGTTACGGTTGATTTTCTATGATTTGTAGAAGTTTTAACTATTTTCTGGAATTTCTAAATCATTTCTGAATAAGAAAACCAGAAAAGCATTTACTACGTCAGCATGATGTCGGTGTGATGTCAGCAAGTCAACATGATCGTTCCTGGTCAAATCTGACCAGTGGGTCCCGCGTGTCAGTGGCATTAGACTAACTAATTGTTGTTAGTCCTAACCCTAGGTTAATTAGCAGGGCGGGGCCCGTGTGTCAGTGACTAACTAACTAACCTAAGTTAATTAGTGTTAAACTCATACTAATTAAAAGTGTCAGTGGGGGGTGGCCCACGCGTCAGTAACACAGGGGAGGTTAAACCTCCTGGTCAGCAGGGTCAAACCCCTGGTCAACCGGGGCTAAACCACCGGCGTTTAGCCGCTGGCGATGACCAGACGCGGCGGAGGGCCGCGGGAACGGGCTCTGGGGCCCCGTTCGCAGTGTGGTTGGGCTCGTTCGAGAGCCCAGGCAAGCGCGCGTCACACGGTGGCGCCAGCCGGGCCTGGGGCGGCCGGAGGCAACGGCGGGGAGCTCGGCCGCGGCGGCCAGAGCTCGAGCGTGCTCGGGTTCGGCACTGGGATGCACAACAGGGGCGCGGAGAGGGGCTACGGCCTCCTAGGAGTGTGGCAAATGCAGTGACACGCTCGGTTTCGAGCCCGCGTGGCTATGGCCACGACGGCGGCGTCGCCGGCGGAGCAGAGCGCTCGGGCTCGGTGGAGATGGCGGCTAGGGGGCGCAACCAGGGCGTAGAGGAGGGGGGTTAGGGGCAGGTGCTCACAGTGAGTTCATCGGCGGTCTCAACGGGCTCGGGGAGGCGTCTGCGACGGCGAATCGACCACGGGGATCACTGGACAGAAGCGGTGATGAAGACGATGGAGGCGGCGTTCTACTGCTCCTGGAGTTGCGTGCGTCGACGAGGAGAGGAAGAGCGGGACGACGGAGCTCGGGGATACGGTGGTTGGACGAGGGGGTCTCGGTAGCCACGGTGGACGGCGACGGTGATGACGGGCGTGCTCGGTCGGTGTGAGAGAGAGAGACAGAGGAGGGGAACGGGGGAGAGGGAGAGGGAGAGAGCGGGGGGGTTCGAGGCGGCGCCGAGGAGAGGACGCGAGACGTCGCGGTGGCTAGGCGACGTAGGCAGGCAACCTGGTGGCGCGGCGTCCGCACGCGCACCGTGCGCTGTCCCTCCTCTGCCTACTGGCAGAGGTTAGGGATGACTGGCACCGAGCCAGGTGGGCTGGGCCAGCACAGGTGAGGCCCAGGTAAGGTTTCCCTCTCTGTCTTATATCTATTTTTGTTCTGTTTTTCTATTTTCTGTAATTTGTTTGATTTGATTTGAAGCATCAAATCATTTAGAACTTTCTGTAAATTTTTATGTGAGCTCAGGAAACTTGTCCAAGGCCACATGAAAACTTACAAAAATTACTTGAACTGTATCTCTTATATAACAGAAATAAGTCCAACTCAAATATGTTATTAATTTAATTCAAAGGCCCAAAACAATTATTTTAAAGCCTCCAAAAATATTGGTTTGAATTTTATTCTTGCCAATATTTTTCAAGGTTTAACAGGAACATTTTCTTGGGCTTCTTTGAGAAGATTTTAATGTTGATCATTTTTAAAAGGTTTCTGAGGCTTTGAAAATTCCTCAATTCAAATTTCATTTGAATTTAAACATGATGCAACACATGACTAGCTAGCTGCAGAGCATACTAGAACTAGGGATGTGACACTTCTAGAGTTTTGTTTTACTTATATGACCGAGCTTATAATATCCCTCCAGAAGAATTCTGTTATGCATGCAAAATTCCATATTGCGGTTCATTATATGAACCACCAAAATTTGATTATGAGATGTTCCGGAGTAGCCTTTGCTTTGGTGAGGATAGGGGAGTTACGCAAGCTGGAATAAAAAGTATAGAATTTCCCTCTATCCGTTACTTTGCACTATTTAATGGCAAATGCATCATGGGTAAACAGGACTGTAGTACACTATGTGCTCCTATTTTGAGCCTCATACATACTGATTTAATAGGCATTAAATGATATAATCTTGGAGCGGTTGTTGCACGGAGGTTGCAATGCAATGCAAGGAGTGGTCATTTTTATGGAGGAATTTATGCATCTCGCGTAGTTGCAAGCCTGGGAGTTTCACCTATTCCCAATGATCCTATCTTACCTGACAATCTAGACTTTGATGCAATGCAACGCCATCAGTTTATTAAGTATATAGCTCTGGATTATGACTATAAGCTAATGTTCAACAAAAACACATTATATCTGTTATCTTGCATGCACCAGCTCTCTTTGGTATTCAGAGTAAACAAAGATATACATTTACGAGAGTGAGGCATGTGAGCACAACGCAGCATTAGAAGCCGCTCGCCAGGCAGATGAGGAGGCACAAAGAGCCTCCATGAGCTACCACTTTGATTATTACCCAAACCAGTGATGGTGATTACCAAGCTAGGCAAAAGCCTAAGCTTCGGGGAGTACATTTTCCCACCGACATTATATGCATGCTCACACATTTCATTACAGTTGTCGGTATTCATCCTCTTTCATTGTATAATCCATGTTAGTTTTATTTTCTCGCTTTCTTCTTATGTGTTTGAAAATTTTGAGAAAATCCAAAAATATTTCTCACTTCTTTTCGGTTTTTCTTTCTAGTTTAATTAGTTGTAGTATTAAAATAAAACCCAAAAATATTTCTCGTTTCTTCTTTTAGTTGGGAGCTTTCCCGTGTAAATAGTTTTTCTCGTTTTTATTTCTCCTTCGGTAATTTGCTTTCTTCAAGAAAAAAATAAAAAACTCCAAAAATATTTTAGTGTGTTTCTCTGAAATTCTTTTCTTTTGTTGAGTCATTACGAGGAGAAGACCATGATGAAAATTTGGAGTGGCTCTCATATGCATTATCATTGATCTAACAAAGAGCCCATATTATTTTGTCTTCTCCTTTGAATAAAATGTTTGCAGATTCCAGCTTAGTCCACGGTAGTCTTGCACTATTATTATTTTCATATCATTCGGTCATGCAAGTGAAAGGCAATAATGACGATATTTGATGAAGTGACTGTGGCAAGGAAAAGCAGGTATGAACTCGACTTGTTTTTGTTTTTGTAAATATGTTTAACTCGGTATCCTTGATTCAGCATGTTTATGATGACAATTAGAGATTATTGTTGCTCATGCCATGCTTAAGTAGCTAGGAGTGGATAATGATTTATCTTGGGTATCAACATGCATTAAAATGACTGTGATGTAGTATGATGATATAGTATCCTCCTTTGAACATTTCAAGTGGCTTGTCTTGGCACAAGTTCATGCATGTAGTTGATTCAAAACCAACATAGCCTCCATGATACTTATGTTCATGGTGCTTATATCCTACTCATGATAGTATTCAATGTTAATTATTCATAGTGCATGATTATGACCGTTTTCGCTCTCTTAGTTGGTCGCTTCTCAACCTATTTGCTAGCCTTTGCCTGTACTAAGCAAGAATACCGCTTGAGCGTCAAAATCCTTAAACCAAAGTTATTCCAGATGAGTCCACTATACCTACCTATATGCGGTATTACTCTGTCGTTCCAACTAAATTTGCATGTGCCACCTCTAAATATTCAAATGAACATCTGTTTTGTCTGCCCGTACCGCTCATGGAGTGACATGGGGCGGTCAGTATGTTCCATGCTAAGTGAGTTATTCTCATGATGAGTGTTTATTCACATGTCCTTGCATGAGAGCGGCTGGTAATCGGGATGCCCAGTCCCATGATTAAAATTGCAAAATAATAAAACAAACTCCCCCGAAAAATTGTTAGTATGGATGGCACCCAAGGATTCGGCTAGCCATGACTTGTGTTTGTTCGTGGAGGGGGAGTAAACTTTACTTTTACCACTTGGGAACCATTGCTAATTTGTTTAGCATGGAAGATATTGAAAATTCTCAGTCGTAACATTTACAGGAAAGTTATACCTCCAAAATTATATTTATCTCTGATTTAAGCTCTGAGCTCTGACACCTATACAAATCCCCGCTTCCCTCTATGAAGGGCCTATCTATTTAATTTTATGTTATTTTACTTTTATTGTTTAGACATCACCTTCTCAAACAAGCACCAGTCCTGAGAGCACTATTGTCATTCTCATGCATTATGTATAATTAATGGTCTTTGCATCATGATTGAATCTCGTCTACTATGAATTACAATGTTTAGTCGTTGCTTGAACTTTGGAGGTGCTCTGCATTTATGTTTTGCGGTCTCACAAAGGGCTAGCAAGATACGATGTTATCATATTATATCATGATTTTTTTTACGAAGTGTTTGCATTTAAGATGTTTTATTATTGCTCGCTAGTTGATTATGCCATTGATATGAGTGAATATAATCATTTGCATGGTCAGTTATATCTTTGCTGAAAACCTGGGTATTATTTAAGCATATACATAGATACAAGAACAAAAGAGTTTGTAAAAGTTTTTCTTTATCACTTTCAGTTTGTCAGCTGAATTGCTTGAGGACAAGCAATGAGTTAAGCTTGGGGGAGTTCATATGTCTCCATCGTATCTACTTTTCCAAACACTTCTGCTCTTGTTTTGGACTCTAATTTGCATGATTTCAATGAAGCTAACCCGGGCTAACGCTGTTTTCAGCAGAACTACCATGGTGTTGTTTTTGTGCAGAATAAAAGTTCTCGGAATTGGACAAAATTCTTTGGAGATTTTTATGGAATAAATAGAAAATACTAGAGAAAATACCCACTGGAGGGGGCCACCAGGTGCCCACGAGGCACCAGGGCACCCCTTGGTGCATTGTGGGTCCCACGTGGCTCCGTTGACCCTAATCTCAGCACTATAAATTCCTATTTCCCGAGAAAAAATAAGAGAGGAAGCTTCACCGCGTTTTACAATACAAAGCCGCTGCCACCTCTTGTTCTTCATCGGGAGGCCAAATCTGGAGTCTGTTCGGGGCTCCGGAGAGGGGGATCTTCCGTCTTCGTCATCATCAATCATCCTCCATCACCAATTTGATGATGCTCACCACCAGGAGTGAGTAATTCCTTCGTAGGCTTTTTGGACGGTGATGAATTGGATGAGATTTATCATGTAATCAAGTTAGTTTTGTTAGGGCTTGATCCCTAGTATCCACTATGTTCTGAGATTGATGTTGCTATGACTTTATTATGCTTAATGCTGGTCACGAGGGCCCGATTGCGATGATTTCATATTTGAACCCTTTTATGTTTTCATGAATGTATTTGTATTCTTGATATGATCTTGCAAGTTGTATGCACCTACCATGTGTTATGCTCCGCATACCCCAAGGTGACAATAATTGGGAATCTTTCTGGTGATTACCGTAGTTTGAGGTGTTCATGTATTCACTATGTGTTAATACTTTGTTCCGGTTCTCTATTAAAAGGAGGCCTTAATATCCCTTAGTTTCCTTATGGACCCCGCTGCCACGGGAGGGTAGGAAAAAAGATGGCATGCAAGTTCTTATCGCAAGAACATATAGGGAATACATGCCTACTGATAGAGGCGAGGGTCCCACTCTTTCGATGAGATGATAACTATCAATTTGGTGGAGACGACTTTGATGATCCGACTACAAAATTGCACGACGTTGCGCCTTAGCAATCACTAAACCAACTTCAAGAGGTTATTGACCACGCTAGAGCACGATCAACCTGACCAAAAAGGTCTATTCCGAAAAGCAATCGAAGAACAAGCAAGAATATGATAAAGCAATCTGAATATTGCGAGTATATATGAAGTATTGATAAAAGTGGGGTTCTAAAAGCGTTCTTGGTCTTGTCGTTGAACACAAACGAAGTTCATGAAGTTGCAGCAGTGGCTAACTTTAAACTAAATAAAACCCCGGTCTAAAGGATGCCTTAAGGGTTGTATTTATAGGGGAAAAGAGAGGGGATTTTGTCCACCCTTGGCAAGGTGGGACTAAAACACCTCCTGAGTCGTTTTCCCTATAATATAGACTCTAAAAATAGCCTATCAAGTAGTATTTCGAAATTACATGGGCCTTGCCCACAAATAAGGTGGCACAACACCAATAATAAGCTATGGACGAAATTTATGAAATGCCATCTTGTATATTTCGTCCATCTTCTTGTATGTCATCACAGTGGCTTCAAAGTACGGAAATCTCCACCAGAAACACAATTCATGTTCCCTTCGCATGCACCTTCATCACAAAGCTTGATCATGCTCCAGTGTTCATTCTTCTTGTCCATACTAGGTGCTTCTACTATAACCAACACAAATATATCTAAGTTAGGCAGCATCACATTCTCATGAACATTAGAAACATTACCAAGAAGCGGAAGTACCTGATAATTTAACTGGCGTGCATGAGCTCTACTAATTGGTCCAATAGGTATAGTAGTAGGGGTTGTGGGTGTAACTGTGCTAGCCATGTCCTCATCATCCTCCCCTTCTTGAAAACAAAGCCGTCCTCGGGTTGCTTAATCTAAAATATGGCTAACAAAAGAGGCAAGGTGTACATATTGTATATGTATATGTCATTCATTTTTACTGATCCCAGTTGTGGCACATGTGACACGGTTATACAAGAGCACCCTTCAAAATTCATGAAATATAAAGCCAATATATAACACAAGAAGTCAAAGGCATGAAAATATTGAACTCATTTTGCACATATAAGTGAAGCTCTTAATCATAATAAAATATTGGCAATGCTCATCACTAAAATTAAACCATCCCAACCTTGATGAACCATCACCAAGTTTAGAGGTCATATCAAAATGATTAAACATTAGAACAACTATTTTCAAACGTATTTGATCCAAATCTGATTTATACCCTGATTCAGATGGTTCCTTCGTGTCAATAATTAATTCAATGGGTTCACTCAAAATTGTTTGATCACATGGCGAAGTCAAATCATGAACATAGTCCTCTAAAATAGCTGGTGTGATCAAAGTAGTGGGTAGCTAATCGCATAGTTCCTTTAAATGGACAAGGCATTCATCATACTCATGTGGAGGTGGAAGATCGGTACCTTTGTCATTACCTCTTATGATCAACTCAAATGATGTAGGCACTCTCGGAGGTGATGTGTCACATGGTGGAGGTGATGTAGTCCTCACAACATCGGATGTGGTTGTCATAGTACGCCTAGTAGTTGAAGGAACAACCATATCATCGCTTGAAATATGCACCTTGTGCTTATTCTCATTATGGACAACACGCCGTTTTATTTCCTATTCAGCTTTAGAAGAAAGACGAAACAAATGGTCCATAGGATAACACTCTTCATGAATTAATATCTGCTGAATATCATGGTCTAATCCTTCCCAAAATCTATCCATAAAATCATCTTCACTTTATTCTAAAAAGGAGTGCAACAAGGTAGTTCGCAAATTATCATAATATTTTGTTACAGTGTCACTACCTTGTTTTAAATATTGTAGTTTTTTTAATCATGCCATGAGTATAATAAATATTGACAAATTTATATCTCATAACAAGTTTTAAATCATCCCAAGTAGTAGTTACATAATCAAGGTATAACTGACAATGTTCACTCAACCAAACAGTAGCAAAACCAGTGAAAGTACCAACCGCGACCTTAAATTTTTTATGTTCAGAAAAAATGTGGGAAGCAAATATATCATTTATTTGGAAGTCCCATTTAATATACAAATCAGGCTTAAAAACAACCATTAAAAGGTGGCATGGAAACAAGAAACTGTTTGTGCGCATTTTGATTTCTTTGTACCTCTTGTGATGGTGGTTGTATTCTTTGAGGTGATGGCACGTCTCCCATGATTGATGAAGCCCAACTGACTCTCGAACCTGCCATGATTAGTAGAAACAAGAAACAAAATCCAAGAATAACGTTTCTATGAACTACTGGCATGTCATGGTAAAACGCTCACAGTAGAGCAAAAATCAAAGTCTTGCAAGTTCTTACCATACAACAGATGGTGATCAGCAACCGATGGTGTCAAATAACTCGAAAAGTTGGATAAAGCGATTGCCAGGTGAACGTATGTATACACGGTGTAGAAATATGCGGAGCTGCGTTGGCTTTATGTATGTGGAAAAAAATTGCTACAATCACGTTAATTAATGCAAGCTGAAAACTCATTCAAAATAATCGAGTGCTGGTCCTACGCCAGAACATACTAGAGACGTGAGCCTAACACACAAAGGAATTCACGTGCGCTGGCAACCAAGTACTCAAGTTGCAACGAAAAAATATAAGCGGCGTAGCAACAAGCCAAACGAGCACTACTACTGGTCTTTCCTTAATAATAATAAAGCACGCGGGGGGTTCACCGTTATGGCCTTTTTACACAAAGGTCCTTGTGCTTTTTAGGAATTAAACCCACAGTCCATCCGCCAAAGTAAAAAAATGATTCGCTAGGGTATTCCTCCCCAACTTTGCCTCTGCGCCGCCACACGCGAGAGACGCCCCATCCCAACCACCCGACTCCGCGTCTCCCGCCCGAGACCGGCCGCCGCCGATGAGGGCCACGCCGGCGCTACCCCTCAGCCCGCCTTCCTCCTCTTTCCACTCTGTTCCCCTCGTTCTCTCTCCGCCCTATGGTCAGCAGCGACCACCCAAGCTCGCCCCGATCCATTGCCCTCTCCTTTTGCCCAGCTTGGGTCCATCGCCGGCCGTCCATGGGGCGAGCGTTGCGCCTCCTCCTGAAGCTCCTATTTTTGTGCCGCCACGCCTGCACTGCCCACCAGCACCTACCGAGAGCTCATGGTCGCCTTCTGCCAAGCTGCCAGATTGATGGCCGACCGCCGCCATGACCGACCTCAACCTTGTGCACGCCATGGGCAGCGGCCATGGAGGCCGCACCTTCAGCCTCTCGCTCGCCGCCAGCTAGGACCTCTATGAACATCTCATTCATCTATATCAAGGACCAATCTACGTCACCTGAGGTTGACAGTAGTTTGGCCAGGGGCATCACGACCACATCCTGATATCCTCTGCCTTGGGCACGGTCACCACTGCTTTCCTTCCTTGGAGCAAAGAATTATGAGCTCTCCTGTACACGGCTGAAGCGCCTACAGGTATGCGTGTCTGTGTTCTAACTTTTGCTCATTCTTTTGTTTCTGAACAAGTGAATTTCTCTTGCTGGAGCGTTTCATTGAAAATGAATTTGGTTCTGAAGCTACTCTTGAAGCTTACGATCTGAAAAACACAGTAGAATTATTTTGCTCTATGTTGTGTTGTGGTTCCTGCCCAAGAGGTGGCAACAGTCTTCGGACTTAGTAAGCCATATGCTTATATCTCAGAAATAAATTAAATATCATAGGAAAGGAGCAGCAACCTTAACTAAACATAGAGTTGCGTTATACCTCAAAAATATAGATGTGTTGATTTAGTTCACCTGTACTGAACATATTACTTTCTGCTATGGCATGCATATTCAGAATCATGGGGTCAGGAAAGCAATGAAAGTTAGCAACGGGAGATCGTAGCGATGTCTGAACGGCCGTCTGCTACTGAAGCTCGTCCACCATCCTCTCTCTGATGAGATCAAAAGCCTCTTCGCTCCTTCACTATGAGGTAATGAATCACCCAAACAGACAATGTGCATGTGTGTAGGCGAGAAGTTGTCCCTGTCTGAATTTTGCATGACAAGTTCTGCTGCTGCAAAGATTTCTTTAGGACCATCGACATGGATGTTCATGTCAGGATTTCTTTAGGAGCATCTACATTCAGGACAATATGTATGCATGTCGAGAAAAATATATATTTTAAGATGTGTGTTTTATCATATAGTTCAACC
This sequence comes from Triticum urartu, assembly GCF_056163025.1. Taxonomy (NCBI): domain Eukaryota; kingdom Viridiplantae; phylum Streptophyta; class Magnoliopsida; order Poales; family Poaceae; genus Triticum; species Triticum urartu. The sequence goes on from NC_141873.1 coordinate 236,582,727, forward strand.
AATACATATTTTTTATGGATCATTCGCATTTGGCAAGTTTTTACTCACACTGCATTTTCAGCTATGCATGTGAATGCTTGGGAAGACACTACATGCATAGTTAACTTTTGTTCTGGTTCAATTCTTTGTTTTTTCTGACACTTTTCTACTGAGAATGCTTTGCCATTAATTTTTGTCCCCGTTGATCTATTTTCCTCTTAGCATCATCCATCTTCATTGCCCCATGACCGGACTTGCTTTCCCGAATGCACGAACAAACATCTGCTCTGTATGCACGGCAAAATTTAGTTCCATTCAATGCCATCACATGACCCCCTTACAGTATGTGATCCTTTGGTTCAGATGTGGCATTTTCTCATTTGATTGTTCATTAAATCTGCAAGCGAGCTATTTTAGTTAGATGCTCTAAAAGAAAATGAAGGGTCGTTCCAAGAGGTTAGTGTCAAATAAAAAAATTCCAAAGAAATGTAGTGCAAAAGAATTTGTACAACTCTTCCTATAGGATTAATTCACTCATACAAATAGGTGCGGCCCATAGAAAAACAAGCATATGAACTCAACCCTCTGAATTTTCCATGAAAAGATTTTGAATCAAAGAGACCCAAAGGTGGAATAAAAAGATTACCGTGGCCACAACTATTATCAAAATGTTTCTCAGATGTGGAAATATGGAGGGGAAGGATCCTCGACCATCATGATGCGTCCCTCGACCAGAATCTCCATCAAATCATGTCGCATTGCAACTTTCAGAGTAACGTCGAATGTCGCCGGCGGAGGAAAATCATCCGACGAGCCGTCCAATGTCAGGTCCACCGGCGAAAGAAGAACATCCGTCGAGCCGTCCATCGTCTGAGGTGGCTACACCAGAGGTATGTCTCCCCTTGAAAGTTAATCAGTGATACAAGACCCTGTTTCAGTTTGCTATTTGTGAAAAATTGGCGCTACTTCCGATTGCTCTTCAGATTCTGTTTCCCCCCTTAGTTCTCTGTATGTTCATGTGCTTCCCATTGAATCTTCAGTTCTCAAATTCACTGCAACTTACAAGCAACCCTGATGCAAAACCTAGATGCCTATATTGATGCGTAAAAAAAGACTAATGACTTGCGTTTCAGTTTGGGACATGCATGGCTGCATGTGCGTATCTACATCCACTCATTGGTTCACTAGCACATATAGTGGTGTATGGATCATTGCTCATCTTCTGGCCATACAATTCCAGAAAAGAAAGAGTTTCGGCCATATCATGCTCACATTAGCATCAAATAGCTAACACGGAGTTAAATGCTGAGATGTTACTTTATAATAGCTTAAACAACAAAAACTTTAATGGCTTATTTTTAATTCATATGTTTCAGTAGCCGTCTAAAGAATCATGACACGTGGCCTTCTAACTTTTACTTTGCTGGAGGCATTAAACCAACTACTTCCTCTGTTTTTTGATTTATTTTGCATTATGTTTCAGCTAATCAGCAATACACGCCCTTGTTTCAGTTTATTTTTTCTGAAAAATTGGTGCTACTAGCCAAGGATTGAACCAAGAAATTTCATGTTGCTGACTACATATACCTGAACATGGTGGCTTGAACTTGGTTACAGTAATTCTTGGACATGATGCTAGAGTGATACCTTGCATCTTTCTCAAAATAATGGTACACTTGTCATACGTGTCAGGAGGCTTGGCATGTGGTAGAAGAAAACAGAGAATTCCTGCTAGCATCCATTTGCTAGCCTCGGCAGTGAATTGCATAGTGAAACTCGTACTCCTCAAAAATTCCAAGTTTAGTCTGAACATTAATCTTCAAAAAAACAAAATATTCCGAATTAGGTATTTCTGGAGCCATCACCTATGTCACCAACTATGTCCACATCTACTCCAGTTTCTGAGTGTTTTGAATCGATTGTGCCCGAATCAGATAATTAGAGAGATCGTGATCCATTGGCATCACCTCCATCCCCATCTAGCTCGACATCATCTCATGTTTTTTCATTACATGATGTCAAGGAACCAGATTCACATAAAGAGATCAAAGTCGATGAGACATATGATTATCTCCCACAAGGTATTTATTTGATTTATTATGTGTACTTTCATGAATTATAATCAGGAAAATCCAAAGTAAAATTGGTATGTCAAATAGTACAATTCATCTCGAAATGTCAAATGACTCAAATTTCTGATTCCATTTTTGACATCTAAACGCATAACTAATATTGTTTTCCTACCAATATGCTTGTGTAGGGAGCCCAATCGGTGGAGGTGATTTGTCAAAGAGAATTCTAGCAGCCAACAGTTAATAGGCGGTGAGCAGGGAGACAATGAACATGTAGAGCTCGAAGTTTTTTTTTAGAAAGCAAAGCTGGAGTTTGGTTTGTACTTAAGACATCACTTAAGAAGTTCTTCACCACATGTAATTTTTTTTGGAGCTTGGAAGGATATACATTTTTGGGGTTGCCAATTATAAGAGTTAATGGAGTGCTTTAAAATTTGATGTTTGTGGGTTCTGAAATGATAATATTGTGGAAATTGCAAGCACTACTGTGCCATGTACTGTCTTGATCCATAGTTATATTATACATAGTTGTTTGTCATTGGTTTTATGTGTTTCCTCTTTCGCTTTTACTATAACAAGTGCAGATTGAGTTTCTATATAAACAGAAAATTTCTTAGAATAGCATGTAGTGCTTGTGTGTGTCGGTCAAGTCTTTCAATGGGTCAAGTCCAAAAAATAGTGCAAAATAAATTACAAATAAAATATAATATTCCAAAAAAAATGTTCGTCACCATAAAAATGATTCCATTTTAAAAAGTATTCTTGAAAATAAAATACACCTTCTCAAAATAAATATATATTCATGTTTTTCTGAATAACACAAAATAAAATTGATTGAAAGACTATTCAATAGACATTCAATAGACAACTACTCTTTCATCGGGGAGCTGAAATGGGTTAGGACAAATATTGCTAGGATACGTCCAAATTTTATGGTCCAAAAGGAAATAACCTTATTTCTAACGTTTGCAAAAGTTGAATTAAGAAGTGTTGCATAATGGCGTATGGAGCAAGTTATGTTTAATATTTTGTCCGGTGCAACGTACGGGTATTTGTACTAGTATGTATGATATCTCCAAATATTTGGTATGTGGTTGATCTCTCTTTTCTTTCGTTTCCGCCTCAATGTCTTTCTCCCTCATGTGTCAACTGGTCTCTTTTTTCATCCAAAGTCCAAACATGGAAACAACCAACTCTCTCTGATTGACGTGCAGATCTCTTTTTCTCTCTCTCTTCTATCCCAACAATCTAGAGAGAGTACTTCGACAGGAAGGGTCCACCACGTAACGATTCGCTAAGGCGACAGGAAGGCGATTGCTTGGCGATTGCGAACCTGTGCTAGGGTTAGGGTTTCGTGTGCGGGGGTGGTGAAGATACGGTGGTGGACTGGACGGCGACGACGCAATCCAGGACACCGACCGGCGAAGTTTGCTTGTCCACCAGGGGGGCAGAGCTGATGGCGGAGAAGGCTTCGGGAAAGACGAGGAAAATCCGGGGAAGATGGCATCTGCTCCATCGATGGCGGCGGCTACTCCAAAGAGGGCACCTGTTCAACCGGTGGGAGCAGGGGGATCGATGAACCAGACGAAGGTGGGAGCCTCGCACGCGGCCGGAGCGGGCGCGGGGAAGGAGAGACCCACACCGGTGGCGCGCAGATCGGGAGGCACGGTGAGTAGGGATGCATCTGAATCTCCAATCGAGAGCAGGACCCCGGATCCCACGTCGAGTCTTTCGGCCAGATTGGGAGGAATGGTTTTGTTGGATAAGGAAGCGGAAGGCATTGTTTTTGAGGAGGATGAACCAGTGGCCAAATCACCCAAGTGGCTGGCAGTAGGCCAAGTATGTTCCTCGAGACCGCTTGTGAGAAGTGTTCTAGAGAAGACTATGCACAGGTCTTGGGGACTACACAAGGAAGCAAAGTTTAGAGAGCTGGGCTCAAACGTGTTTGAAGTGCAGTTTGGATGTGAGGGGGATTGGCGCCATGCTTTGAATAACGGGCTGTGGCAGTATGATTTCAATGTTTTGATTATGAAGGAGTATGAAGGTGATAAACGCCCCTCTGAGATGATTTTTGACAAGATAGACGTATGGGTTAGGGTCACCGATCTGCCACCGGACAGAAGGACATAAGTCTTTGGGAAGGCGCTGGTAACTGGTTGGGTGAGGTGGTAAAGGTAGACGTGGATAAGGAGGGTCGTGCAAGAGGAAATGAACTAAGGGTTCGGGCGAAAATCTCAGTTTTTTAACCACTTGTCAGAGGATTCTATCTTAGGACCTCACGGGACGACAAGGCCCGGACCTAGTTCGACTTTCACTATGAAAAAATACCACACTTCTGTTTTGAGTGTGGACGGTTGGTGCATGTAGGGGCGAGATGTGACCTCAGGTGGACTCATCACCCCAATGGGGTGAATGGCTTAGGGTTTCTGCTGGCAGAAATAGTAATATAAAGGAAAGCTCACTTGGAGCGGGAGGGAGCAGTAGTAGTGGAAATATGGATTTCAAGGGCAAAGGAAGTGCAGATGCGGGGCGCTCGGGCAATAAGAAGACAAAGGTCCCAGTCAAGCGGAACTTATATGGTGATTTTAATGGAACGGCGGACAATCGCACTGGCGAGGGTCATGGCCGGGCCCCGGGTGAAACGGAGGTAACTAGCCCTCATAAGAGAAATGCAAAGTCTGATCCACCCCAGGAGAATGATTTGCGCCATGGTTTAGAACAAAGGAGGGAGAGAGAGATTCGGAATAAACTCTTTGATCAGCAACAAGGCAATGCTAAATATGACCGAGAGTGGCAGCGGAAGGGAAAGGATGATGTGCGGCACGGTTATGATCAGCAGGAGTCATACTACAGGGAGAACGGAGATGGGGGCACTGGCTCCGGGGCTCGGGATCCTAGAGACAAGAGAAGGGGTACGTATGTGAGGAAGCCGCGTCCTGATTATGATTATGGACGCCACTACAGGAGTAACCCAAGGGGGGAGCAGGAGAGTAGAAAGAGGGGACCGAAGCAGATTTGGGTGGCCAAAGATGACCCTGACAGACAGACATCAAACGATGCGTTCATTCGCGAGGTGAGGCGCAAGACGTCGAGTGTGTTTGACTGTATCTCTAAGAACAATGATAGGGCGGACCCCGCGATGCGGGGCCGCCGGTCACCATGAATCTGTTAGCCTGGAACTGTCGAGGGTTGGGGTTGACCTCGACAGTTGGCGAGCTTCGGGACCTTATTAGGTCGCACAACCCAGCGGTGGTGTTCCTTTGTGAAACAAAAAAGAAATCTAGGGCGATGGAGAAATTGAAGTGGAGCCTTGGGTTCAAGAGTGGTGTAGCGATGGACTGTGTGGGGAGGAGCGGAGGACTAGCCTCGTGCTGGAGAGAGCATATTGAGGTAAAGGTGAGGCCTTGGTGCCAATATTTCATTGATGCTGAGTTATCTTGGGAGGGCAAAACTTGTAGATTCACTGGTTTCTACGGTGAGCCCAAGACCGAGCTACGCCAAAAATCATGGGATGCAATAAGATACCTCATAAGGCAAGACAACCTTCCGTGGTTATGCGCGGGGGATTTTAATGAGGCTCTTTTCCAGACGGATCAAATAGGCGGGAACCAGAGAAACTTCAATCAGATGGAGGACTTCCGGGACTGTCCGGCAGAGAGCGGGCTGGCTGACTTGGGCTTTGTGGGATACCCATATACGTGGGATAATAAATGAGACGGTGGGGAGAACATTTAGGTAAGGCTGGATAGAGCCACTTGCAATGATTCTTTCCTTGAGATATTCCCCGAGACATGGGTGGAGCATCTCATTACAGAGGAGTCCGAATAAAAACTTAACCATCTTTGATCAACGAGCTAGGAAACTTAACCATCTTTATCCATGGCTAGGAAACTTAACCATCTTCATTCAGGTGTTAGAATCATTACAATGTAATCTAGATTATTGACTCAAGTGCAAGTGGGAGACTGAAGGAAATATGCCCTAGGGGCAATAATAAATTTGTTATTTATATTTCCTTATATCATGATAAATGTTTATTATTCATGCTAGAATTGAATTAACCGGAAACTTAGTACATGTGTGAATACATAGACTAATAGAGTGTCACTAGTATGCCTCTACCTGACTAGCTCGTTGATCAAAGATGGTTAAGTTTCCTAGCCATGGATAAAAAGTTGTCATTTGATGAACGGGATCACATCATTAGAGAATGATGTGATTGACTTGACCCATCCGTTAGCTTAGCACTTTGATCGTTTAGTTTACTGCTATTGCTTTCTCCATTACTTATACATGTTCCTATGACTATGAGATTATGCAACTCCCGAATACCGGAGGAACACTTAGTGTGCTATCAAACGTCACAACGTAACTTGATGACTATAAAGATGCTCTACAGGTGTCTCCGATGGTGTTTGTTGAGTTGGCATAGATCGAGATTAGGATTTGTCACTCCGTGTATCGGAGAGGTATCTCTGGCCCTCTCGGTAATGCACATCACTATAAGCCTTGCAAGCAATGTGACTAATGAGTTAGTTACGGGGTGTTGCATTACGAAACGAGTAAAGAGACTTGCCGGTAACGAGATTGAACTAGGTATTGAGATACCGATGATCGAATCTCGGGCAAGTAACATACCGATGACAAAGGGAACAAGGTATGTCGTTATGCGGTTTGACCGATAAAGATCTTTGTAGAATATGTAGGAACCAATATGAGCATCTAGGTTCCGCTATTGGTTATTGACCGGAGATGAGTCTCGGTCATGTCTACATAGTTCTCAAACCCGTAGGGTCTGCACGCTTAACGTTCTGTGACGATCGGTATTATGAGTTTATGTGTTTTGATGTACCGAAGGTAGTTCAGAGTCCTGGATATGATCATGGACATGACGAGGAGTCTCAGAATGGTCGAGACATAAAGATCAATATATTGGAAGCCTATGTTTGGACATCGGAATGGTTCCGGGTGAGTTTGGGCATTTACCGGAGCACCGGGGGGGTTACCAGAACCCCTCGGGGAGTATATGGGCCTTATTGGGCCTTAGTGTAATAGAGGAGAGGAAGGGCAAGGCGGAGGGCGCGGCCCCCTAGCCCATTCCGAATTGGGTGGGGGGCCGGCCCCCCTTCATTCCTTCTCTCTCTCTCCCTTCCTTCTCTCCTACTCCTACTAGGGAAAGGGGGCAATCCTACTCCTGGTGGGATTAGGACTCCCCCTAGGGCGCGCAATAGAGAGGGCCAGCCCTCCCTTCTACAGTCCTTTATATACGGGGGAAGGGGCACCCCATAGACACACAAGTTGATCTCTTAGCCGTGTGCGGTGCCCCCCTCCACAGATTTCCACCTCGTTCATACCGTTGTAGGCTTAGGCGAAGCCCTGCGTTGGTAACTTCATCATCACCATCATCACGCCGTCGTGCTGACGAAGCTCTCCCCCGACACTCAGCTGGATCTAGAGTTCATGGGACGTCACCGAGCTGAACGTGTGCAGATCGCGGAGGTATCGTACCTTCGGTGCTAGGATCGGTTGTATTGTGAAGACGTACAACTACATCAACCGTGTTTTCATAACGCTTCCGCTTACGGTCTACGAGGGTACATAGACAACACTCTCCCCTCTCGTTGCTATGAATCACCTAGATGGATCTTGCGTGTGCGTAGGATTCTTTTTTGAAATTACTGCGTTCCCCAACACATAATACCTACTGTATTCTAACTCCACCATGGCTTATACCCCCACGATACAATCCGCAGATTCATCAAACCAAGCAAACAATGCAATGAAAATAGAATCTGCCGAAAATAGAACAATATGTAATGATTCAAACAATGACCATACTACTGTAACTCCAAACATTCTGAAAAATTAGGAAAACATGGGAAATTTGTTATCAATCATGTGTAAAAATTTCAGAATTTTATCAGGCCCCGGTGAATTTAAATAATTCTGTTACTGAGTGCAATTTTTTTTGTTTTCTCACAGAATCAAAGCAACTATCATCCAAATCATCCCAAAGGCTTTACTTGGTACAAAAACTAATTTAAACACAAAAACACAACCATAACAGTAGCATAATTGTGTGCACACCAAAAAAATAGGTTGTCTCCCAACAAGCTCTTTGTTTATAGCCATTAAGATAGGCTTGGGATATTAATGATGCTCACATAAAAGACAAGAATGGAAGCACAAAGAGAGAACCATAAAATATTTGAGGAATACATTTTAAGTCTAACATACTTCCTATGCATAGGGATTTTATAGGAAAACAAATTATCAAGACAAGAAATTTCTAGCATATGCAAACAGGAAGAAGGAAGCACTAATAATTCCAACACAAAGAAAGGTGATTTAGTAACGTGAAAATTTCTACAACCGTATTTTCCTCTTCGTAATTATTACATGTAGGACCATACTCAAATTCAACAATATAGCTATCATAAACAATATTCTCTTTATGAGCCACATGCATAAAAAATTTATAATCTTCCGAGATAATGGGATTAACATTAACAAAAGTCATGACCCCTCCAAACCCACTTTTATCAATAATTTCATAAGACTGAACATTGTCGGGGGTATGCCCCTGGGCAGGCAACGGAACCCGGATCCCCTTTTAAAACATCGGGGCACGCCAGGCCCCTCAATCCGGCTGGCCTACCTGCCGGCTCCCCAGCGCGAGTCGGCCGGGTACGGCTACCCGGCCCAGCCGGCTGGCGCATGCCAGCTAGCCATAAGAAGATAACTTCCAATGACAAGTTAAGCATGGCAATAGTGCTCCCCCTTTACGCCAGCCTGAGCGGGCGTGGCTATAGTGTGCCCTACGCCCCCGTCAGGGGCGGGCGGTGGCCGGGCTTTGCAACCCTGTAGCTAGGCGGCGCCAGCCACCTCATGACGCAAGACCCGACGTGCCGCAGTGTTGGGCAACTGGCCAGACACGCGCCCGATGTATTTGGCAAGACCGGACCCAACGGACCCGGCAGCCCCAACCGCCGGCTCCCATAGGATGACACCAGGGCCCCTCGCCTATGTAACTTTACCATTGTATCCTTGGGGGGTAGGTAGTAAGACCCCCCCAGGAGCCCTCCCTTCACAGGGATGTGATCATTAGTACCACACACACATATTTCCACTCACTAGAGAGGCAAGACATAGGCCTCACCCCTTCTTCCTCCTCCACCCAAATAGCTCCAGGAGCAAACCTATAACCTAGTGCATGTCATCCATTCGCCAGGACTAGGGGTGTTACCTCCCACAGAGGGCCCCGAACCTGGGTACATCTCATGTCACACACTTGTGCGTGGCAACCACACCTTTGGAACTAAGCAACGTTGATGAGGACATCAATACCATTGTCACACCCACCGCTGTGGGGACCCCGACTCATAAGTTGTGATCATTGAATGCACGTGTACAGTGAACCCAGAGATCAATGCTCACTGTACACACAGAAACTAAATATCAAGAGTTTATGATGCGGAGCATCCTATGGCCAGCCCCATGGACACTACCTCGACTATCCAAGCTCCAAGTGGCCCCATGACAAGAGCAAGAGCTCGTGCTATTCAATCTGAGGTGACATCACTCCTACTTGAGTTTTCCCCTCCTTTGAGTGAGACATGGCTACTGCCTAAGTTCGAGACGCTATGTGTGATCAGGTACAACGCACAAGCCATAGAGACGAGAGCTGAAGAAGAAGAGACAAGCGTCAACTCTCTGTCCATCCCGGAACTTGCGGCCCTCGGAACCTCCGGCTGACCCGAAACTTCTGGCCTCCGACGACACCGACCAGCCCGGGCGTGTCCACTTTCTGGTTAGCCCGGAACCAGGCCCGGACCTTCCGGCCCTCGGAACCTCCGGCTCGCCCGGACCTTCCGGCCACCGGACGCCAGCCCTGCTCCTCCCGTGCCAACTCTCTGGTTAGGCCGGACCCTCCCCGGAACCTGGCCTGGAACCTCCGGCGCCCGGACCTTCCGGCCTTGCCCGAAACTTCCGGCCCTGCCTGCGCGCAGTTACTTGGACCGAGGCCCATGTACCCTTTCGCCCCCGAGACTATATACACTCTTCTCCGACCTACATTTTAGGGTTAGCGTTGTGATAGCTCATATGTGAGATAGAGCCTCGCTCATCCATCCGGATCTACTCCATCGCGAGGGACCGTCACCTCTTCAGAGAAGATCCACTTGGATTCAAGACCCCTAACGGGAAGACCTCAAGACCTCCTCTCAGAGAAGAACCGGTTACCTTTGTATCATCCCTTGTTGATCGTGGAACTTGTATCCCCTTTTGTGTTTCGAGGATCTAGCATATGTGTGACCTAATCTCGTTGGTTTGAGTGATTCTCTTGTGTTTCCCTCCTTGTTTCTCCCTTGTGCTCTTTGTGTTCATCGAGGAATCCCCTTCTTTCATGAAAGATCGGCCATATAGGGTTTCACCCTACATCATCTTGGTATCATGAGCCACGTTGATCACGATTTTGGAGCTTTCCTCTTTGTTTTCTAGCCTTCTTTTGTTTGTTTTCGTCCTAAATTCAAAAATCCCCACCAAAAATAGCCCCATTTTTTTGTGATTTGTTGGTGTGATGAAGTTTTGTTGGATTTAATCCATGGATTTCGTGTGTAGCAGGTAGATCTAGCTTCCCCACAAGTTTCCCCACTTTCCATCCTCAAAATCTTCATAATTTGGCCACCGAAACCATCCATTTCCGCCCCAAGTTCATCCCCGATCTATATCTGAGAATTTGTCCCAACGAAAGAGGTACAACCGCTCCCCCATAACCTGATACTTCTGCCAGCCAAATCTGGAACTCCAGGATGCTCCTGGAGCGGTACAACCGCCCCTCCCAGTTCTAGCCCCGGTTGATTGACAGTTTTGACCATAACTTTCACTTCCGGACTCAGATTTTTACGTTCTTTAGCTCGTTGGATAGCTATTGACATCACCAATCCACATAGATAGGTTCCAACACATTTGGACACCATAATTGTTTTTGTCATTTTGACATCTTTGCCTAGGGCCTCCACCATATCATCCACATTATCATTTCCACATTCCGCATACGCACTTGCAAACCACCATCGCTTTCTGCAACCACCATCGCTTACCTGCTCCGCACTCTGACAAATTTTGACACATTTGGTTTTGTGAATTTGATTTGTGGTTCATCGTTTCCTAGGGTGTTTCGGCTAACTAGGAACGGTTCAACATCGACATCACCGCCGCTCATCTTCGCCATAGACTTGTCATCAATGACGACCACTTTGAGTATCATCTTGGTATCGTGATATCTCATTATTGTACATTCTTGCCATTGCATTGATAACCCCATAGACCATTTTGCGTACCTTTCCTATCGAGACTAGCCTTTGAGTATTGCCGGCAACGTTACTTGTGCACATTAGTGATCATAGCTCCCATTGCATACATACCATACCATCGTGGTGCATATCTTGGTATCATCTCTTGTGTCACAAGGTTGTCATAAGCATACACAATTGCTATATTGGTTCGTGAAGTATTGCATGAGAAAAGAGCTCAAAAGAGAAAGAGCCATCCAAGCTTTCAAGCAAAAGAGGAAAGATAAGCAAAGAGCTTATAAGCAAGAAACATAGCATCATACTACATTAAGATTGTCATACTAGATCATCTTGGATCATATCATCGGAATACCATACATATAGCATACTTGGTATAGAAGTCGTTACATTTTTTCTTAGTAGGTTGTGCACAAGTCTCGTATCCGCCTATGGTGCAATCGTGCCAGCGTCTCTCTAGTGTTGTGCAACAAGAGTATTTTCGTGGATTCCACATTTTGGCTCATTCCTTGGTTGCACGACCCCATTTTTCTATCCGTGTGTGAGTTTCCGTGTACCATATCTTACTATTGGTCTACTTGTTGCATTTGCAAATATGTGAATCTTTTCCAACATTATTGAGGCTCACTAACAATTGCATCAAATTTTGTGCCACCATCCTAATCGAGCTCCACTATAAGCTTTTACTTGTGTAGGTGTGAGAAACTGACAAGAATTGGTACCAATTGTGATATTTCCTTGTTCCACATTTGAGTGATCATTAATCCATCTTCAACATTGGTCAAGGTACATTTGGTATAAGTTCTTCTCTTTCTCCCACTCACATATTTTCTTGCAATGATGGATAGGCCAAGTACTTCTACCAACCCACTCTTCATCGAGCAAGACGACGATATGTCCGCCTACGTCACAAAGAGCCACCTATTTGGCGCACAACAAGCTTTGCATCAAGAGCAACAAGCAATGAATGAACGCATCGACAACCTCGCCACCGACTTGTGACTCTCCGAGCAACGTACAAGAGACTACTTCGATAACAAGCTCGACGAACACAAACAAAAGAATGGCGCAAGAATGGACAAGATTCGTGCTTTGTTGGTCAACCGCTCTTCTACCACTTTGTTCTACTCAAGACGGAGCTGCTCAAGTCGACACTCTGACGACACCATCTCCAACTCAAGTACTCCAAGAACGTCAAGAAAACCGCAATCCTCTACACGACTATGACTCAAGAGTAAGCTCGCGCTCAACAGCATCGACACCGTCAAAACTAAGCTACTTTCACGCAAGCACAAGAACGGCAACGCCAACACCAACAAGACGAGGAAGAGCGAGCGCAACAAAACCAAGATACACAAGATGTCAAGGAACAACATCAAGAACAACAACAATGAGAAAATCAAGCACTTGAGGCGCAACGTGCCCTCCGAGATTCAAGTTGAGCCATAGCCACGCACAACTGACAAGCTCGTGAGCAACAAGAAGCGCTTCGCGAAGAAGTTCAAGAGAGAATTCATCAATCAAGAGCGCATCGTCAAGTTCCTCAAGCTCCCCCACAAGCTCAACAAGCTCCTCCACAAGCTCGACAAGCTCCCACACAAGCTCGACAAGCTCCTCCACAAGCTCAACAAAAACATGAAGTTCACCAAGAGCAAGAAGACAATGAAGAGCAACATGAGGTTGAGAACCCTCCATGTCAAGGGCGTCATCATCCCCGACCCCAACACAATGAAGAGCAACGCTACGGCAAGCTAAAGTTCACCATGCCCAAGTTTTCCGGAAGAAATGATCCCGAAGAGTACCTTTCATGGGCATTGAAGGTCGATAAGATCTTTCGTTTGCACAACTATGTGGATGAGAAGAAGATCGCGATGGCATCCCTTGAGTTCCAAGATTACATCCTCATTTGGTGGGAACAAGTCATTGAGTGACGTGAGGCAAGAGGTGAACCACCCATCATTACTTGGGCCCAAATGAAGGATGTCATGAGAGCATGTTTTGTGCCAACCTACTACAACCACGACCTCTTCAGGAACCTCCAACTTCTCAAACAAGGAACAAAGAGCGTTGAAGAACACTACAAAGAAATGGAGATTGCCATGATAAGAGCCAATGTCGCAGAAGATGATGAGCAAACTATGGCACGTTTCTTGAATGGACTCAATCATCCTATCAAGAAGATCGCTGACTTCCAACCATACTCGAACCTCATCGAGCTAGTGCATCAAGCTACCAAGGCAGAACGGCAAGTGCAAGATGACTTCAAGTATGCCAAGTACTCTTCCAAGAGCTACGGCTTCTCCAACACCCAAGCTTCAACAACTCCTACAACTTCTATCTCAACCAAGCCATCTACAAGCAACGGCGGCAAGTGAAGTTACAAGAAAACTTCAACAACCTCAAGTCGTCCTCCTACTACAAGCAACATCAAGAAAAGAGCTTCATCATCATCTAACCCAACCGATGAGACCATCAAGACAAGTTCCTTCAAATGCTTCACATGCGGCAGCCGAGGCCACAAGTCCTTTGAGCGTACCAACAAGCGCACCATGATCTTCAATGATGATGGTACATATGACTCCATGAGTGAAGAGGAAATGGAAGCCCTTGAGCAAGTGGCCATGCACCGGCAAGTGAACGAAGATGAAGATGATCAAGTCTTTTGTGAAGAAGATCCGAGCCCCGCTCTTGTTTCTCCAAGGTCTTGACGCTTCACCATCAACAAGACGAAGACCAAAGATGTCATATCTTCCACACCAAGGCCGACATCAATGGAAGGTTAGTGAAGGTCATCATCGATGGAGGGAGTTGCCATAACTTAGCAAGTGAAGAACTATGCTCCAAGCTCCAATTGGTCAAGATGAAAGTCGAGCACATTGTCCAAGTCTCCTTGAAAATTGGAGCATACCAAGACACTTTGGAGTGTGATGTTGTTCCTATGTCCGTTTTCCACCTACTTCTTGGATGACCATGGCAATTTGACCGAGGCGTCATACACAACGCAAGTCCAAACTTCTACCACGAGCCGATGGACCCTCCAAGGTGCTTGAGTGCTACAACAACAACGCCTACAAGATCGACATCCCACGCGACAAGTACCCGTGAGCGACATCTTCAACGTCAAAGATCTCTCCCCGTACCATGGTGATGAGGATATCGATCCGAGGTTGGATCTTTTCCAAGGGGAGGGGGAGATGATGCATAGCATCCTACGGCCATCCCCATGGACACTACCTCGACTATCCAAGCTCCAATTGACCCCATGACAAGAGCAAGAGCTCGTGCTATTCAATCCGAGCTGACATCACTCCTACTTGAGTTTTCCCCTCCTTCGAGTGAGACATGGCTATTGCCTAAGTCCGAGACGCTATGTGTGATCAGGTACAACGCACAAGCCACGGAGCCGAGAGCTGAAGAAGAAGAGACATGCATCAACTCTCTGTCCAGCTCAGAACGTCTGGATAGAGCCCGGAACTTTCGCCCCCCGGAACCTCCGGCCGACCCAGAACTTCCAGCCTCTGACGACACCGACCGGCCCGGGCGTTTCCACTTTTTGGTTAGCCCAGAACCTGCCCGGAACCAGGCCCGGACCTTCCGGCCCCCGGAACCTCTGGCTCACCCGAACCTTCTGGCCACCGGACGCCAGCCCTGCTCCTCCTGTGCCAACCCTCTGATTAGGCCAGACCCTCCCCGGAACCTGGCTCGGAACCTCCGGCGCCCGGACCTTCCGGCCTCGCCCGGAACTTCCGGCCCTACCTGCGGCAGTGACTTGGACCGAGGCCCATGTACCGTTTTGCCCCCGAGACTATATATACTCTTCTCCCACCTATGTTTTAGGGTTGGCGTTGTGATAGCTCATATGTGAGATAGAGCCTCGCTCATCCATCCGGATCTACTCCATCGCGAGGGACCGTCACCTCTTCGGAGAAGATCCTCTTGGATTCAAGACCCCTAACAGGAAGACCTCAAGACCTCCTCTCGGAGAAGAACTGGTTAACTTTGTATCATCCCTTGTTGATCGTGGATCTTGTATCTCCTTTTGTGTTTCGAGGATCTAGCATATGTGTGACCTAATCTCGTTGGTTTGAGTGATTCTCTTCTGTTTCCCTTAGTGTTTTCCCCTTGTGTTAGTAATGGCGCACTACAGGTGCGCCATTAGTATCTGGTATACTAATGGCGCACCAGTGGTGCGCCATTAGTAAAAAATACTAGTGGCGTGGTACTAGTGGCGCACCAGTAGTGCGCCATTAGTAGGCAAAACTGGTGCGCCACTAGTAGGCCTTTTCCTAGTAGTGATAGGCTGTTTTTAGAGTCCGTATCTATGGGGAAACAAAGTTAAGGTTATTTTGGGACCCCTCCTAAAAGGGGCCACGAAATTCCCCCTACTCCTTGATACGTCTCCAACGTATCTATAATTTGTGAAGTATTCATGCTGTTATATTATCATTCTTGGATGTTTTACAATCATTTTGTAGCAACTTTATATAATTTTTTGGTACTAACCTATTGACCCAGTGCCCAGTGCCAGTTGCTGTTTTTTGCTTGTTTTTTACATCGCAGGAAATCAATATCAAACGGATTCCAAACACCGCGAAACTTTTTGTGGATTTTTATGGACCAGAAGACATTCATTGGGCCAGAACAGCACCTGGGGGGGTGCTCCAAGGGGGCACAACCCACCAAGGCGCGCCCAGGTGGGTTGTGCCCACCTCGGTGGCCTCTCGCACCCCCTCTTTGCCCTATAAATCACCAAATATTCCAAAAACCCTCGGGGTAACTCTAGATCAGAAGTTCCGCTGCCGCAAGGCTCTATAGCCATTGGAAACCAATCTAGACCCCGTTTCGGCACCCTGCCGGAGGGGGAAATCATCACCCGGTGGCCATCTTCACAATCCCGGCGGCCACCACGATGAGGAGGGAGTAGTCCACCTTCGGGGCTGAGGGTTTGTACTAGTAGCTATGTTTTTAATATCTCTCTCTCTCTCATGTTCTTGAGATGTCACCATCTTGATGTATCGCGGGCTTCGTTAATATATATAGTCAGATCATATGGTGTTTGATTTCGCTTGAAGCTACGTCGGTATTTCCCCAAAGAGGAAGGGATGCTGCAGCACAGCGGTGGTAGGTATTTCCCTTAGATATGAAACCAAGGTTATCGAACCAATAGGAGAACCAAGCAACACAACGTAAACAGCCCCTGCACACAAATAACAACCACTCGCAACCTGACGTGTTAAAGGGGTTGTCAATCCCTTTCGGGTAACGGCGCCAGAAATTGGTGCGTGGATGGGAGAAAGTTGTAATAGATTGAATAAATAGATCGCAAATAAAATAAAGTGCAACAAAGTATTTTTGGATTAATATACCTGAAAATAAAAGGCAAATAAAAGTATATCGCAAAGGAAAATATATAAGAAAGAGACCCGGGGGCCGTAGGTTTCACTAGTGGCTTCTCTTGAGAAAAATAGCAAATGGTGGGTGAACAAATTATTGTTGGGCAATTGATAGAACTTAAAATACTCATGAAGATATCCAGGCAATGATCATTACATAGGCATCACGTCCAAGATTAGTAGACTGACTCCTGCCTGCATCTACTACTATTACTCCACACATCGACCGCTATCCAGCATGCATCTAGTGTATTAAGTTCATGGAAAAATGGAGTAATGCAATAAGAACGATGACATGATGTAGATAAGATCTATCTATGTAGAGATAGACCCCATAGTTTTATGCTTAGTAGCAATGATACAAACATGTCGGTTCCCCTTCTGTCACTGGGATCAAGCACCGTAAGATCGAACCCACTACAAAGCACCTCTTCCCATTGCAAGATAAATAGATCAAGTTAGCCAAATAAAACCCAAATATCAGAGAAGAAATATGAGGCTATTAGCAATCATGCATAAAAGAGATCAAAGAAATTCAAATACTTTCATGGATATAAAAGGATAGATCTGATCATAAACTCAAAGTTCATCGATCCCAACAAACACACCGCAAAAACAGTTACACCATTTTGATCTCCAAGAGACCATTGTATTGAGAATCAAGAGATAGAGAGAGGAAGCCATCTAGCTACTAACTACGTACGGAGCCGAAGGTCTACAAAGAACTACTCACGCATCATCGGAGAGCCACCAATGGAGGTGGTGAACCCCATCCGAGATGGTGTCTAGATTGGATCTGGTGGTTCTGGACTCTGCGGCGGCAGGATGAATATTTCGTCGACTCCCCTAGGGTTTTGGGAATATTGGGGTATTTATAGAGCAAAGAGGCGGTCCGAGGGGCACCCAAGGTGGGCACAACCCACCAGGGCACGCTTGGACCTCCTGGCGTGCCCTGGTGGGTTGTGTTGTCCTCGGAGCACTCCCAAGCGCAGCCAGGGCCCATTATGTTCCTTCTGGTCCAAAAAAATCTCTTTAAAGTTTCGTTGTGTTTGGACTCCGTTTGGTATTGATTTTCTGTGATGTTAAAAACATGGGAAAACAGCAACTGGCACTTGGCACTGTGTCAATAGGTTAGTACCAAAAAATGATATAAAATGACTATAAAATGATTATAAAACATCCAAGATTGATAATATAATAGCATGGAACAATCAAAAATTATAGATACGTTGGAGACGTATCAGCATCCCCAAGCTTAAGTCCTACTCGTCCTCGAGTAGGTACGTGATAAAAATAGAATTTTTGATGTGGAATGCTGCCTAACATGTCATATCAAAAATTATAGATACGTTGGAGACGTATCAGCGTCCCCAAGCTTAAGTCCTACTCGTCCTCGAGTAGGTACGTGATAAAAATAGAATTTTTGATGTGGAATGCTGCCTAACATGTCATATCATATTCTTTTCTTTATAACATGGACATTTGGAGTTTATATTATTCAAAGCAATAGTCTAGTTTTGACATGATAATTTAAATACTCAAGCATATCAACAAGCAACCATGTCTTTCAAAATACCAACACTAAAATAAGTTATCCCTAGCCCATCATGCTCAATCGTTGATCCATTCATGAAACACCACTCGCATATTAGCTACACCCAATAATCAAGTACGAACATATTGCCTCCTAGTTGGTGCTTTTATAAGAGAAGATGGAGACTCAAATTCAAAATAAAAATTGCATAAAGTAAAAGAAAGCTCCCTTCGCAGAGGGAAGTAGGGATTTTCAGATGTGCCAGAGCTCAAAGCGAAAAACTTAGAGATAAAAACATTTTGGGTGGTGTATCCATCCCACCAACAAAAACGACTTAGGGTTCCCAATACTTTCCATGCTTTGATATATCATAGGCGGTTCCAAAACAGAAAATAAAGTTTATTCCTTTTTCCACCATACTTTCACTTTCCATTGCTAGCCGTATCCACGGTTGCCCTCCATACCAACACTTTCCAAGGAATTTATTATGTGACAACATAAAGTAAATTCATTTTTTTATTTCGGGACTGGGCATCTCTAATACCTTTGCCTTCTTCTCGTGAAATGACAAGTGAATAAACACTCATCTTGAGAATAACACATCTAGCATGGAAAATATTAGCCACCCCTCACCGCTCCGCGAGCGAAACGAACACACAAAAGAGAAGTTTATTTTGAAAATTAGTGATGGCACATGCAAATTTTCTTAGAACGGCAAAAGAATACCGCATATAGGTAGATATAGTGGACTCATGTGGCAAAACTGGTTTAAAGGATTTTGGATGCACAAGTAGACATCATACTTAGTGCAAAATGAACGCTAGCAGAAGATTGAGAGGCGACCAACCAAGAAACGGATAATCTCATAAGCAAGCATTAACCATAATGTAACACCCCGTATGTAACTTGCCATATTTGTATTCCAACTCTTGCCATTTCCGGCACTAAGTTGTGTTATTTCCTCGTTGTCGGGTTTTTGTCTTCGTGTTGCTTTTGTCTTTGTCATGCATCTCATATCATGTCATCTTGTGCATTGCATTTGCATACGTGTTCGTCTCATGTATCCGAGCATTTTCCCCGTTGTCCGTTTTGCATTCCGGCGCTCCTATGTCCTCCGGTGCCCCTTTCTACCTCTTTTCGTGTGCGGGTGTTAAAAATTTTTGGATTGGACCGAGACTTTGCAAGCAACCTTGGTTTACTACCGGTAGACCGCCTGTCAAGTTTCGTGCCATTTGGACTTCGTTTGATACTCCAACGGTTAACCGAGGGACCGAAAAGGCCTCGTGTGTGTTTCAGCCCAACACCTCTCCAAAGAGGCCCAAAACCCACCTAAACCTCCTCCATCATCTAGATCGTTCGATCACGATCGCGTGGCCGAAAACCGTGCTCAATTTGGAGCCTCCTAGCTCCCTCTACCTATAAATATAGCCTCCCCTCCGAAAATCCCGGGTCATTTCGCACCCTAACCTAGCCCCCTTCCTCTCCGCGCGCCGGACAACGTCCGGGCCGTGCCGGACAACCACGCCCAGCCAGCCAAGACGTGACACGTGGCACGCCGGCCACCTCCCACCGCCGCGGCCCGCCGAGCCCGGAACCGGCCCCCGTGGCCCACGTCGCCCGCCGCCACCTACCGCGCGCCCCGCGCCGCCGCACTTCGCCCCGGCCGGCCGCCGCGTTCCTCGCCAACCGGAGGAGAGCTCCGACTGCGGCGAGCCCCCCTCGCCGCCCGAGCCGGCGCCGACCTCCACCGCGCTCCTTCGCCGCCCTCTCCGCCCGGATCCAGCCACCCCACCTCTTCCTCGTCAACTCCGGCGCCCCCAAGTCCGATTCCGACGACTCTCCGGCGAGCACCTCGAGACGCGTGCGATCTGGATCTGGATCTGGATCAGTTGACTTTTACCCTAACCCTAGTTTTTTATGCATTTTTCATCATGGCATAACTCTGCATCCATGGCTCCGTTTTGGACGTGTAGCATATCAAAATGTTTGTCTCGACGAGTACTTCATTTCATATCATTGCATCATGTTCATTTGAGCTCATCTTGATGCCCTAAATGCTGTTGGAAGAGTGCTAGTTTCTGTTAGTTTCAGATTCTTATCAGCAATTGCTCATTTGTCATTTTTGCCATGATTAATGTGTGCCTCCTATGAACTTGAGCCCTACATGAGTTTTGAAGTATGCCATGCCATCTTTACAGGGGTGTATGCCATGCATTTTTGTGATCTCTATGGTGACTAGCACAAGCATGCAAAATAGCTCTTGTAATGTTGCTGATTTCAGGGACTTAGAAATATTCTAAGTCTGTCCTGTCATTATTTTTATGCCATGTATTCTTGTTGCTACCGAGTGATCCATGCCTCTTTTGAGCGTGATCAGTAAGGATGTTTTGTAGATATTGTGGTGCTCTATCCATCCATGTCTTTGTTTGCAATTATGGAGCACCCTAGCTTGAGTCAATCGAGCTCTACTTTTGCTATAAAATGTTCCTGGCAGAATGTTTACGTGTTAAGCATTTTTGCCGAGCTTGTTGTTGTTGATCCATGCATGCTATGTTGTTGTTCTTGCCATGTTTAGCTTCTATGCCATGTCTATTTGCTGGGTGTATGCTTAGTTTATCATGCAATGCTTTGTGATGAGTGCATCGAGCTCGTAAACATGCCTACTTAATATCTGTTTTGCCATGTTCCAGTTTTTCACTAAGTCTGAATCTGTTAACGTTAATTGCTATGTTCACATGGTTGCCATTGTATTTTCGGATCCCTTTTGGCTTATGGTCAGTAAGGGACTTTTGTTGTATGCTTTGAGTAGCTTCATGCCATGCCTTGCCTTGCCATGATATGTTCCTGTAGCATGTTGTTATCGTGCTCTAAACATTGCTTCCTGATGTTAAATTCCTGGCATGATGTTAATTTCACTAAGTCTGTAACATGTTATCTTTTGCACTTTTGCCATGCTTGTTTGAACCTGCTATTAAGTGAATTAGCCGTAGCTCAGTGTTCATCTTTTGACAAGAATCTTGAGTGGATCCCTGCCATGTATTTTGTTGTTATGTTAGAGTGTTGTAGCATGTTGTTCTTGATGCATTTAGATGGCCTCATGCTGTTAATCGCAGATCGGTGCCATATTTGTTTTGCTTGCCATTTGCAAATCGTGCATCCGATTCCGGTGATCTTTATATCGATTTCGACCGAAACCAACTCCTCTTTCTAGTGGCACTCTTGGTTTTCCAAGTTGAGGCCAGGTTCCATCTTTCCTTTCCGAAACATGCATATGCATCGCATATCGCATCCCGCATATCATGACATGTTTCGCATCATGTTGCTTGTGAATTGCACGTGGTTGATTGTGTCTCCCTTTTTGCTTGTGTTCTTTATTTGGGTAGAGCCGGGAGACGAGTACGTGATCGAGGAGCCCGTTGAGTACGTTTACGAGGATCAAGCTAACGTCAACTCGGAGAACTTTGCAGGCAAGATGATCATACCCTCGAAATCACTTCTATCTTTACTTGCTAGATGCTCGCTCTTTTGCTATGCCTATGCTACGATACCTACCACCTTGCTTATCATTCCTCCCATATTTCCATGTCAAACCTCTAACCCACCTTGTCCTAGCAAACCGTTGTTTGGCTATGTTACCGCTTTGCTCAGCCCCTCTTATAGCGTTGCTAGTTGCAGGTGAAGATTGGAGTTTGTTCCTTGTTGGAGCATGTTTATTGTTGGGATATCATTATATTATCTTGTCTATTTTAATGCACCTATACACTTGGTAAAGGGTGGAAGGCTCGGCCTTATGCCTGGTGTTTTGTTCTACTCTTGCCGCCCTAGCTTCCGTCATACCAGTGTTATGTTCCTTGATCTTGCGTTCCTTACACGGTTGGGTTATAATGGGAACCCCTTGACAGTTCGCCTTGAATAAAACTCCTCCAGCAATGCCCAACCTTGGTTTTACCATTTGCCACCTAGCCTCTTTTCCCTTTGGTTTCCGGAGCCCGAGGGTCATCTTTATTTTAAACCCCCTGGGCCAGTGCTCCTCTAAGTGTTGGTCCGAACCGAGTAGACTGCGGGGCCACCTCGGGGCAACTTGAGGGTTGGTTGTACTCGTAGGATGTCTCATCTGAGTGTGCCCTGAGAATGAGATATGTGCAGCTCCTATCGGGATTTGTCGGCACATTCGGGCAGTTTTGCTGGTTTAGTTTTACCATTGTCGAGATGTCTTGTAACCGGGATTCCGAGTCTGATTGGATTGTCTTGGGAGAAGGAATATCCTTCGTTGACCGTGAGAGCTTGTGATGGGCTAAGTTGGGACTCCCCTGCAGGGACTTGAACTTTCGAAAGCCGTGCCCGCGGTTATGGGCAGATGGGAATTTGTTAATGTCCGGTTGTAGATAACTTTAAACTTAACTTAATTAAAATGAATCGACAGAGTGTGTGGCCGTGATGGTCTCTTTTCGGCGGAGTCCGGGAAGAGAACACGGTCTTGAGTTATGCTTGAACATAGGTTGTTCTAGGATCACTTGTTGATCATAGTTTCTCGACCGTGCCTTTGCCTTCTCTTCTCGCTCTCATTTGCGTATGTTAGCCACCATATATGCTAGTCGCTTGCTACAGCTCCACCTCATACCTTTTACCCTTCCTATAAGCTTAAATAGTCTTGATCGCGAGGGTGTGAGATTGCTGAGTCCCCATGACTCACAGATTACTTCAAAACCAGATGCAGGGACCGATGATACCGCTCCAGGTGATTCGACTGAGCTCAAGTGGGAGTTCGATGAGGACTCAGGACGATACTACATTTCCTTTCCAGACGATAAGTAGTGGTGCCAAGTTGGGGCGATCGGGGACTTTGTCGCATTTGGGGTTGTTCTTTATTTTGGTTCCGTAGTCGGACCTTGATTGTATCTGGATGAATGTAATGATATTTATGCTATTGTGTGACGTGGCGAGTGTAAGCCAACTATGTATCTCTTTTCCTTATTCATTACATGGGTTGTTGTGAAGATTACCTCACTTGCGACATTGCGGTTATGCCTCCAAGTCGTGATTCGACACGTGGGAGTTATAGCCGCATCGTGGGCGTTACAAGTTGGTAATCAGAGCCTTCCCCGACCTTAGGATCCCCCTGCTTGATCAAATCGTTGGCGTTGTTGAGTCTAGAAAAATGTTTTGAGTCATTTAGGATTATATATATCGGAGAGTAGGATTCTTTTTACTCCGCAGTCCCTTCATCGCTCTGGTGAGGCATCTTGACATAGAGTTTTGACTCTTCTCTTCTCAAATTTCACTAAAAAAAATTTAGGATCACGCGGGTATCTTGGAATCGTTACGATGGTTTTGTGACAAGAACATCGTTCTTGGTGCCTCCTGACATTTAGGGGTTGTGGCAGTGTCCCGGGGAGTTGAGCTCCGAGGTGTTGTCGTCACAATTTTATCGTTGCAATTTTGGAATACCTGAGTTTCGCCGACATCGAAAATCTCTTTTATGCAGTTGTTGGTGAGATAACCTCGACGCCACCCAGTACTAGGGCGGGAGTTCGGGAGTATCGCCATAACTCGTATAACGGATGCTTTTCGAAGGTTGAGGTAAATGATTTCCGAAGGTTTCTTGGTTATGTGTTGAAGGATGGATACAGCTGGATGTAGGATTTGCTAGCTTTGGGTGAGATATTATGCTTCCCCTGTATCCCCAACACCTGATTGCATAACCGGAAAGGTTCGGGAGTTTCATAGGTGGGAATTCTTGTAGCTCTAGTATTTCTTCCGCGGATATTTGGTTTGTGATTGGGTAATCCTCACCAAGTATTTGTTCTTGTCCGTACCTTGTTGTTTTATTTTTCTACCTCTATCTAAGTGGCTTCTCAATTTATGGAAGTGTGGCCATTTCAATTGGAATGCATTCGTTCATTTTGTTCGGATGTTAAGACTATATGTTGCAATTTAGATCCATTTGATTCAGCTTGAATATATGTCTGTCAAGATGCTAACGGATGTCACCCTCTTCAGGATGGCTCCTCCTACGCGTTCGAATCCTGATTCGCCACCACCACCTCCACCTCCGGAGGCATGGCAAGCTGTGATGGCCGCTACCAATGCAAACACGCAACTGATCATGCAACTTTTGCAAGAGCGCAACCAAGGGAATCAAGGCCATGGCAACAATCAGAATCAGTTTGCTACACTCAGCCAGTTCCTCGCTATCCAGCCAAAGACCTTCAGTAACTGTGTTGAGGCAACAGACGCTGATGATTGGCCCGTGGATATCTGCAAGCATTTCGAGTGCAGCAACGTCAGGCCTGAGGACTTTGTCAAGTTTGCCTCGTTCCAACTCAAAGACCAAGATGCAGAATGGTATCAGCAATACAAAGATTCTAGAGGAGGTCGTGTGATTACCTGGGATGAATTCCGTCAAGACTTCAGAGCTCATCACATTCCTCAGAGTGTTGTTGAGAGCAAGCATGAGGAGTTCCGCAATCTGAAGCAAGGCAGCTTGTCTGTTTACTAGTATAACATCATGTTCCAGAAGCTCGCTCGTTTTGCCAAGCAGGACGTCCCCGACGAGAAGAGCATGATTTATCAGTTCAGAGGTGGCCTCAGAGAAGATCTTCAACTAGCTCTTGTGCTTTTCGAGCCACAGAAGTACGATGAGCTTTACAACATGGCACTGAAACAAGAGACTGCTCAACTCAAGTGTGATGCTTCCAAGAAACGAGTCAGGGATGCAACTCCTTCTTCCTCAACTCAGGTGGTAACTAAGCAGCAAAAGTATTGGTTGCCTCCTCCTCCTCTGTTCCGTCAGCCTTATCAACAGAAGAGCAAAGGTGGCAATGGATCTTCCCACCCACCCAACCCAGGCTTTCAGAACAAGACTTCATCTCAAGCTGCAAGATCAAGTGCTCTGTATCACCGTCCTCTTTCAGAGGTCACGTGCAACAAGTGTCAGCAGAAGGGTCACTATGCCAACTAATGCTTCAATCAGAGGCGTCTTCCTCCTCCTCCTCCTGTGAGATCTGCTAGCACCGCAGTGGTCAAGCATAATCCCAAGCACGCCAATGTCAACTTGATGAACGCAGCTCAGGCAGAGGACTTGTCAGATGTGATTATGGGTAACCTTCCTGTTAACGATGTTCCTGCAAAAGTACTTTTTGATATTGGTGCATCGCATTCTTTCTTGTCTTTCCCATTTGCATCAAAGCACAATGTTGACACTGAGGTTATGCCCAAAGTCATGCAAGTTGTTTCTCCCGGAAAGCTTATGACTTCTAGTTTGGTTGCTCCCGATGTCTCTATCACGTTGGGCGACTATAAATTTCTGTCCTCTCCAGTGGTCCTTGGTAACTTGGATATTGATCTTATTCTCGGAATGGATTGGATTTCTAAGCACAAGGCTCACCTTGATTGTGCTGCCAGGCAGATTCAATTGACACATTCGTTTGAGGATGTAATCGTCTTTGCCGCTCGTGATGATACCATCCGACTGTTTTCTCTCAATGAGAAGGGCGAGCTCGATGCCATCTCTCAGATTCTAGTCGTTTGCGAATATCAAGGCGTCTTTCCAGAAGAGCTTCCAGGAATGCCTCCGCACTGGGCAGTTGAATTCGTCATCGATCTTGAGCCTGGCACGGAACCTGTTTGCAAATGTCCTTACAATATTGGACCTGAAGAGTTGAAGGAGCTGAAGAAGCAACTCGATATTCAAGAGCGTATGGGTCTCATCCGACCAAGTTCTTCTCCATGGGGTTGTGGTGTTCTTTTCGTCAAGAAGAAGGATGGAACGGACCGACTTTGTGTCGACTACCGTCCATTGAACAAGAAGACCATAAAGAACAAGTACCCACTTCCCAACATCAACGAGTTGTTTGAACAACTCAAAGGTGCTCAAGTATTCTCCAAGCTTGATCTCCGTATGGGCTATCATCAGATTCGCATTCTTGAAGAAGATATCCCCAAGACAGCATTCAGAACAAGCTATGGTTCATATGAATACATGGTCATGTCTTTCTGCCTTGTCAACACTCCCCCAACATTCTCTCGCATGATGAAATTCATCTTCAACGCCTACACAAATGACTTCATCTTGGTCTACCTCGATGACATTTTGGTCTTTTCCAAGAACAAGGAGGATCATGCCAAGCACTTGAGATTGGTGTTCGATAAACTCAGAGAACATCAGTTCTATGCGAAGTTTTCTAAGTGCGAGTTTTGGCTCGATGAGGTTCTCTACCTTGGGCATATCATCTCCGCTAAGGGCATAGCTGTTAATCCTGAGAAGGTGCCTGCAATTGTGAATTGGGAACCACCTCAAAATGTGAAGCAACTCCGCAGCTTCCTTGGGCTCGCAAGCTATTGTCGAAGGTTCATTGAGAACTTCTCTAAGATCGCGAAGCCTCTTTCCAACCTTCTCCAGAAGCATGTGAAGTATGTCTGGTCGCCTGAATGTGACATCGCTTTCAACACCCTGAAAGAGAAGTTAGTCACTGCTCTAGTTCTGACTCCTCCTGATGAATCCAAACCGCCCGAGGTTTTCTGTGATGCTTCCCTTCAAGGTCTTGGTGCAGTGTTGATGCAAGAGAAGAAAGTTGTGGCCTATACCTCTCGCCAGTTGAAGCCCAATGAAAAGAACTACCCCAGTCATGACCTCGAGTTGGAGGCAGTTGTCCATGCTCTTTTAACTTGGAGACATCTCTTGTTGTGAAGGAAAGTGGACATCTTTACTGATCATAAGAGTCTCAAGTACATCTTCACTCAGCCAAACCTCAACCTCAGGCAGACTCGTTGGGGCGAAATGATTCAAGAGTATAATCCGAGTATCGAATATACTCCAGGCAAGGCCAATGTAATTGCTGACGCATTGAGCAGGAAGGCTTACTGCAACAGTCTGATTCTCAAGCCTTACCAATGGGAGCTTTGTGAAGCTTTCCGCAAACTCAATCTACAAGTTGTTCCTCAAGGATTTCTTGCCAACCTCCAAGTCTCTCCTACTTTGGAAGATCAGATTCGCGAGGCTCAACTTCTTGATGCTATGGTGAAGAAGGTGAAGATTGGGATTGCCAAGAGTCAACCCAAGTACAAGTGCTATCGTCTTGATGACATGGATACTCTATTCTTCGAGGATCGCATTGTTGTTCCTAAAGGTGACCTTCATAAAGTCATTATGAACAAGGCTCACAATTCACTCCTCTCTATTCACCCTGGAAGTACAAAGATGTACCAGGACCTCAAGCAGTCGTATTGGTGGACTCGAATGAAGCGCGAGATTGCTCAGTTCGTGAATGAATGTGATGTCTGCAGAAGAGTGAAAGCAGAACACCAACGACCAGCTGGTCTCCTCCAACCTCTTGCCATTCCAGAATGGAAGTTTGAGCATATTGAGATGGACTTCGTGACCGGATTTCCCAAGTCCAAGCATGGCAATGATGCTATCTTTGTTGTCATCGACAAGCTCACCAAAGTGGCTCATTTTCTTCCTATCAAAGAATCTATCATAGCAGCTCAGTTGGCAGAGCTACATACCTCCAGGATTGTCTCTTTGCACGGCATTCCACAGTTGATATCTTCAGATCGTGGAAGCATCTTCACCTCTAAGTTCCGGGATTCTTTTCAGAAGGCCATGGGCACCAACATTCGCTTTAGCACAGCTTTTCATCCCCAAACCAGTGGCCAAGTTGAGCGGGTCAATCAAATTCTTGAAGATATGCTCAGGGCATGTGTCATCTCTTTCGGTATGAAGTGGGAAGATTGTCTTCCATATGCCGAGTTCTCCTACAACAACAGCTTCCAAGCGAGTTCGGGCAAGGCCCCATTCGAAATTCTCTATGGCAGGAAGTGCCGTACTCCTCTTAACTGGTCAGAGACTGGTGAACGTCAACTTCTTGGCAATGACTTGATCACAGAGGCTGAAGAAATGTGCAAAGTCATTCGTGATCAGAGACTTGATCACAGAGGCTAGAGAACACGGTCTCGAGTTATGCTTGAACATAGGTTGTTCTAGGATCACTTCTTGATCATAGTTTCTCGACCGTGCCTTTGCCTTCTCTTCTCGCTCTCATTTGCGTATGTTAGCCACCATATATGCTAGTCGCTTGCTACAGCTCCACCTCATACCTTTTACCCTTCCTATAAGCTTAAATAGTCTTGATCGCGAGGGTGTGAGATTGCTGAGTCCCCGTGACTCATAGATTACTTCAAAACCAGATGCAGGGACCGATGATACCGCTCCAGGTGATCCGACTGAGCTCAAGTGGGAGTTCGATGAGGACTCAGGACGATACTACGTTTCCTTTCCAGACGATAAGTAGTGGTGCCAAGCTGGGGCGATCGGGGACTTTGTCGCATTTGGGGTTGTTCTTTATTTTGGTTCCGTAGTCGGACCTTGATTGTATCTGGATGAATGTAATGATATTTATGCTATTGTGTGACGTGGAGAGTGTAATCCAACTATGTATCTCTTTTCCTTATTCATTACATGGGTTGTTGTGAAGATTACCTCACTTGTGACATTGCTTACAATGCGGTTATGCCTCTAAGTCGTGATTTGACACGTGGGAGTTATAGCCGCATCGTGGGCGTTACACATAATTAACACTGTATAATGCACCACAAGTAGGATATAATTTCATTGCATGACTATTGACTTTGGTGATTGCATAGGGGATCACAAACCTTAACACCAATATTCTTAGTAAAGCATAATTACTCATCAACATAACTCACATGTCAAATCATCATATCTCAAAACTATTACTAAGAATCAAGTTTATTTTGTCCAATGATCTTCATGAAAGTTTTTATTATATCCTTCTTGGATATCTATCACTTTGGGACTAATTTTCATGTGTTGCTTTTGACAAGCTCAAACAAATATAAGTGAAGATCATGAGCATAATATTTCTTTCTTTCTCTCAAATTAATTTAAGTGAAGCGAGATAATTTCTTGAAAATTTTACTAACTCTCAAATAAATCTAAGTGAAGCAAGAGAGCATTTCTTCAAAAAATACTAAGCACACCGTGATCAAAAAGATATAAGTGAAGCACTAGAGCATGTCCATAGGTCATAAAATATTTAAGTGAAGCAAAGAGAGCAATTCTAACAAGTCATGACATAATTTTGGCTCTCTAAAATAGGTGTGTCCAGAAAGGGATCAAGACGTAAAACACAAAATAAAATAAGCAAATACTCATATCATACAAGACGCTCCAAGCAAAACACATAGTATGTCACGAATAAAAATATAGCTTCGAGTAAAATACCGATGGTCGTTAGAAGAAAGAGGGGATGCCACTCGGGGGCATCCCCAAGCTTAGTTGGTTGCTCATTTTTGGATAATAGCTTGGGATGCCCTGGCATCCCCAAGCTTAGGCTCTTCTACTCCTTATTCCTTCATCCATTGTAAGATAACCCAAAACTTGAAAACTTCAATCACACAAAACTCAACAACACCTTCGTGAGATCCGTTAGTATAAGAAAATAAATCACTACTATAAGTGTTGTATCAAACCAGTTCTGATGAGGACATCAATACCATTGTTACACCCACAGCCCCTACTGTTACATATACTGGACCAATTACTAGAGCTCGCGCACGCCAATTAAATTACCAGGTACTTTCGTTTCTTGGTAATGATTCTAATGTTCATGAGATTATGATGCTGCCTAAATTGGATACATTTGTTTTGCTTACAAATGAAGGGCCTAGCTTGGAGAAGGATGAACATTGGAGCAAGAACATGCATGGAGTTGATGGCATGCGCAAGGGGATCAAGAACGGAGTTATAAGTGATGATTTCAGGACTTTGAAGCCGCCATAAGGAGTGCATGAAGCCTTGGACGAAATATACAAGATGCCACTTCATAATATTCGTCCATAGGCTATTCTAGGTGCTGCGTCACCTTATTAATGGGCCAGGCCCATGTAATTTCGAAATACTTAAGTATAGGCTATTTTTAGAGTCCGTATGTGTGGGGAAACAAGAGTTAGGGTTGGTTTCGGACCCCAACCTCAAGGGCCACGAAATCCCCCCCCCTATTCCTCCATAAATACAGCCCTTAGGGCATCATTTAGACTTTGGGTTTTGTTTAGATTAAAAGTTCGCCATAGCTGCAACTTCGCGTACTTCGTTTGTGTCCAACGACCAGACCAAGACGTCACAGAACCCCACCTTGATCAATAAAGCTTTCATCTTATATTCGCAATATCCCGATTGCAATCCCAGTTTCTTGCTTGTTCTTCGTTTGTTCGCAGGAAACAGACCTTCATGGTCAGGTTGATCGTGCTCCGCCGTGGTCAATAACCCTCGGAAGTTGGTTTAGCGATTGCTAAGGCGCGACGTCTCGCACGTTCGTAGTCGGATCGTCAAGGTCAACTCCCACAGAAAACGATAGCCACCATCTCATCGGAACATCGGGACACCTTAGCCTCTATCAAGTGGTATCAGATTTCCAGGTTGCTCGGTGAGATTTTACAGTTTTTCATAGATTAGATCGAGTCTGTTCTTCATACCTACAGTCCACAAAAAAGCCACAAAAAAAAATTAGGGTTAGTTCATCATATCCAAACCAATTTGAGCCTTTGCATAATCTTTTTAGGGTTTTTTGCTTTGTTGAATTTGCGGTTGCATCGTCGTGTCAAGTTGCTGGTCTTAGAGTCTAGTCTTTTAGAGTTTCGAGTTCTGGTCATAAGTTGTCACGCCGCCGCCGTACCATCATCATCGCCCATCTACCACTTTTGCTTATCCGCCACCGCTCTGAATCCATATCCATATACCACCACCAATCCGTATCCATATACCACCACCAATCTCTATCCATATACCACCACCGCTACCATATACCACCAATGCTGCCATATACCACAACCATATATCCACCACCAATCCGAGTTCTTCTCATATTAGGTTTGTTCTTGAGATCAATCTAAATTCCGATTCGTGTTTCCTTGCCTGCGTAGGTCTCAGAAAAAAAAAGTCTGGAGACCCCCGGGCAGTTTTTAGGCCAAAATTTTCACGGGCAAATTTTTTTCCCTATCCTATTTTTAGGCTTTTCTGAGTCTTTTGAGCCACGTGCCATCATAGTGATTTTTTGTCGCACTTTTTCGTCGTCGCTGCCCTGATTTCCGAAAAAAAAGTGAAAAAAAAATTTCGTGCCCATCCTATCAGTGTGACGAGGGAAGAGTTTTGAGACACTCGCCATTATAGTGATTTTTTGCAAAAAAAAGAGGAGCGCAAAAAAAGGAGCGCAAAAAAAAGGAGCGCAAAAAAAAGAGCGAAAAAAAAGAGAGTTCCAGAGTGTGCTTTTCCCTTATTTACGTGCAGCGCCGTGATTTTGTTAGTGTTCTAGGCTCGCGTCTCTAGCACGGTCTAGCCTAGGACCAGCACAGTACCGTCGTTGAGCGTTTATTCAACTTTGCATCTCTAAATTGATTATTGCTGACCCTTTTTGCTACCATACTATAAGCCTTCCCAGCTCCACATACATCTACGTCGTGCGTTTGACTCTCCCTGACAATCGCTCTATCCAAGCTTTTGAGAGTTTTGACTACAACGGTTTCCGATCACCGCCTGCTGCTGGGTAAGAACTGGTAAGAATTTGAGATTTGCTTGACGGATTTGTGACACCCGCCACCACCACCACTTGTTAGTAGTCTGTAGGATCATATTCTTGTGTGTTTCTATTGCTGCTAACCATGCCAGGATCACAAGCCGACGAGACTGACTGGGAGAACTTGATGAACAAGGAGCTTCATGATACGTTTCAGCAAATGATGAGTGGACAGGTGCAAGATGTGATAAACAGATTTGAAGAGGCCATGGAGAAGATAGATGGCATGGAGAAGACGTTTGAAACAAAGCTCGATAACAAGTTTTCTGAATTGCTTTCGCGTTTTCCACCACCACCACCGGCTGCTCCTGCCGCACCTCTGCAACAACAGCAACAACACCGACTACCTCCACGTCGGGAAACAGCCCTCCGTCGAGCGAGCCGTGTCCCTCTTCAGTCGGGCCAAACTGCTGGTGCTGCTGTTGATACTTCTGTGGCTCCTACCGCTGATGTGGAGGAGGATGATTATGTGGGAGATTATGAGGATGAGGTTGATCAAAATCAGAACTACGTGCCACCACCAGCACAGCAACCACCAGGTCGTCCACATGCAAATAATGGCAATGGTAGGGCTCACCCTCAGGTACGAGATCATGACCATCTCCCTAAACTAAAATTGAATATTCCACCATTTGAGGGTAGATATGTTCCTGATATATATCTTACTTGGGAGTTAGAAACTGAACAACGATTTACATGTTTACAATATCCCAAGGAGAGACGTGTTCCTGCTGCTGTTTGTGCTTTCACTAGTTTTGCATGTGTTTGGTGGTCTGAGCATTGTAGATTATATCCTATTCCGGCTACTTGGGCTGCTTTGAAAACTGCTATGCGTACTCGTTGGGTTCCACCATATTATCAACGTGAATTACTTCAAAAATTGCAGCGCTTAAGACAGGGAAAAAAATTCTGTAGAAGAATATTATCAGGAATTACAAACTGGCATGATTAGATGTGGTATTGTTGAGGAGAATGAAGCTATGCTTGCACATTTTATGGGTGGATTAAATAGAGAGATTCAGACGATTCTAGAGTATAAGGAGTATACTAATATCACTCGTTTATTCCATCTTGCTTGTAAAGCTGAACGTGAAGTGCAGGATCAACAGGCATTGGCGCGGACTAACTTTTCTGCAGGTCGACCTTCATCATGGACACCACGTGCATCATCTACTTCCACACGTTCTGCTACACCGGCGCCTCCGTCGGCTGCCACCTCCAACCGTGATACAATAAAGCAGGCACAATCACCACTATCTGCCAAGGGCACACCTTCTGGGCCTGCAAAGAGCTCTTCTTCATCCATGGCATCAACAGGGCAAACACATGATATTATTTGTCGATGTTGCAAGGGTGGAGGTCATTATGCGAGAGAATGCCCATCTAAGCGTGTGATGATTGTTACTGAGGATGGTGGGTATGAGTCCGCTAGTGACTATGATGAGGAGACTTTGGCTCTTATTACACGTGACGAACACGGTGGAGACGATTCTGATCATGAGACGCAATACATGGCTCCTGAAGATGCTGACAGGTATGAATGTTTAGTTGCTCAAGGTGTTTTGAGTGTGCAGGTTACACAAGCTGAGCAAAATCAGAGGCATAATTTGTTCCATACAAAGGGAGTTGTGAAGGAACGTTCTGTTCGTGTGATCATAGATGGAGGGAGCTGCAATAACTTGGCTAGCATGGAGATGGTGGAGAAGCTATCTCTCACCACAAGACCACATCCACATCCTTACTACATCCAATGGTTCAACAACAGCGGCAAGATTAAGGTAACACATACTGTTCGTGTGCATTTTAGTATCTCTACATATGCTGATTATGTTGATTGTGATGTGGTACCTATGCAAGCATGTTCCTTATTACTTGGTAGACCATGGCAATTTGATAAAAATTCTGTACACCATGGTAGAAACAATCAGTATACTCTTGTTCATAACGATAAAAATATTACTTTGCTTCCTATGACTCCTGATTCCATTTTGAAAGATGATATTAATAGAGCTAATAAAGCAAAACAGGAGACAAATAAGAGTGAAAATCAGATTGTGGCAAAAGAATTTGAGCACCAAATGAAGCCTAATAATAAACCATCTACTATTGTTTCTGAAATTAAATTGAAAACTGCATGTTTACTTGCCACCAAATCTGATATTGATGAGCTAGATTTTAGCACATCTGTTTGCTATGCTTTTGTGTGCAAAGAGGCATTATTTTCATTCGAGGACGTGCCTTCCTCTTTGCCCCCTGCTGTCACTAACATTTTGCAGGAGTTCGCTGACGTCTTTCCACAAGACGTGCCACCGGGATTACCACCTATTCGAGGGATTGAGCATCAAATTGACTTAATTCCCGGTGCTTCGCTACCCAACCGTGCACCATACCGTACCAATCCAGAGGAGACGAAGGAGATTATGCGTCAAGTACAAGAACTGCTCGACAAAGGTTATATACGCGAATCCCTTAGTCCTTGTGCTGTTCCTATCATTTTAGTGCCGAAAAAGGATGGTACGTCGCGTATGTGCGTTGATTGTAGAGGCATTAATAATATTACTATTCATTATCGTCATCCTATTCCTAGGTTAGATGATATGCTTGATGAATTGAGTGGATCTACAATATTCTCCAAAGTTGATTTGCGTAGTGGATACCATCAAATTCGTATGAAATTGGGAGATGAATGGAAAACAGCATTTAAAACTAAGTTTGGATTATATGAGTGGTTAGTCATGCCTTTTGGGTTAACTAATGCACCTAGTACTTTCATGAGGTTAATGAACGAAGTTTTACGTGCTTTCATTGGACGATTTGTGGTAGTTTACTTTGATGACATATTGATTTATAGCAAATCTTTGGAGGAAGATTTGGAACATTTACGTGCTGTTTTTATTGCTCTACGTGATGCACGTTTGTTTGGAAACCTTGGAAAGTGCACCTTTTGCACCGACCGAGTATCTTTTCTTGGCTATGTTGTTACTCCACAGGGAATTGAAGTTGATAAAGCCAAGATTGAAGCTATTGAGAGTTGGCCGCAGCCCAAAACGGTCACACAAGTGAGGAGTTTCCTTGGCCTCGCTGGTTTCTATAGGCGTTTTGTGAGAGATTTCAGCACCATTGCTGCACCTCTCAACGAGCTTACAAAGAAGGATGTGCCTTTTTTTTGGGGTACCGCACAAGAAGAAGCCTTCACGGTATTGAAAGATAAGTTGACACATGCTCCTTTACTCCAACTTCCTAATTTCAATAAGACTTTTGAGCTTGAATGTGATGCTAGTGGAATTGGATTAGGAGGTGTGTTATTACAAGATGGAAAACCTGTTGCATACTTTTCTGAAAAATTGAGTGGGCCTAGTCTGAACTATTCTACTTATGATAAAGAATTATATGCTCTTGTTCGGACCTTAGAAACATGGCAACATTATTTATGGCCCAAGGAATTTGTTATACATTCTGATCATGAATCTTTGAAACACATTAAAAGTCAAGCAAAACTGAACCGTAGACATGCTAAATGGGTTGAATTCATTGAGACTTTCCCTTATGTCATTAAACACAAGAAGGGTAAAGAAAATGTTATTGCTGATGCCTTGTCTCGTCGTTATACTATGCTTTCACAACTTGACTTTAAAATATTTGGTTTGGAGACCATCAAAGATCAATATGTTCATGATGCTGAATTTAAAGATGTATTGCAGAATTGTAAGGAAGGGAGTACTTGGAACAAGTTCGTTCTTAACGATGGATTTGTGTTTCGTGCTAACAAGCTATGCATTCCAGCTAGCTCTGTTCGTCTTTTGTTGTTGCAGGAGGCGCATGGAGGAGGATTAATGGGACACTTTGGCGTCAAGAAGACGGAGGATATACTTGCTACACATTTCTTTTGGCCAAAGATGAGACGGGATGTTGAGCATTTTGTTGCTCGCTGCACTACATGTCAAAGAGCTAAGTCATGACTCAATCCTCATTGTTTATATATGCCTTTGCCTGTACCTAGTGTTCCTTGGGAGGATATATCTATGGACTTTGTTTTAGGTTTACCTCGAACAAAGAAGGGGAGGGATAGCATATTTGTTGTCGTGGATAGGTTCTCGAAAATGGCACACTTTATACCATGTCATAAAAGCGATGATGCTGTTAATGTTGCTGATTTGTTCTTTCGTGAAATTATTCGCTTACATGGTGTGCCAAATATTATTGTTTCAGATCATGATACTAAATTTCTTAGCCACTTTTGGAGATGTTTATGGGCTAAGTTGGGGACTAAGCTGCTTTTTAGTACTACTTGTCACCCCCAAACTGATGGACAAACTGAAGTAGTCAATAGAACATTGTCTACTATGCTTAGGGCTGTTTTGAAGAATAACAAGAAAATGTGGGAAGAATGTTTGCCTCATATTGAATTTGCTTACAATCGTTCATTGCATTCTACTACTAAGATGTGCCCTTTTGAAATTGTGTATGGTTTCCTACCTCGTGCACCTATTGATTTGTTGCCTCTTCCATCTTCAGAGAAGGTTAATTTTGATGCTAAAGAACATTCTGAATTGATTTTAAAAATGCATGAGTTAACTAAGGAAAACATTGAGCGTATGAATGCTAAATATAAACTTGCTGGAGATAAGGGTAGAAAACATGTTGTGTTTGCGCCTGGAGATCTTGTTTGGTTACATTTGCGTAAAGATAGATTTCCTAATCTGCGCAAATCAAAGCTAATGCCACGTGCCGATGGTCCTTTTAAGGTGTTAGATAAAATAAATGATAATGCATATAAACTTGAGCTACCTGTAGATTTTGGGGTTAGTCCCACTTTTAACATTGCAGATTTGAAGCCTTATTTGGGTGAGGAAGATGCGCTTCCATCGAGGACGACTTCATTTCAAGAAGGGGAGGATGATGAGGACATCAATACCATTGTTACACCCACAGCCCCTACTGTTACATATACTGGACCAATTACTAGAGCTCGCGCACGCCAATTAAATTACCAGGTACTTTCGTTTCTTGGTAATGATTCTAATGTTCATGAGATTATGATGCTGCCTAAATTGGATACATTTGTTTTGCTTACAAATGAAGGGCCTAGCTTGGAGAAGGATGAACATTGGAGCAAGAACACGCATGGAGTTGATGGCATGCGCAAGGGGATCAAGAACGGAGTTACAAGTGATGATTTCAGGACTTTGAAGCCGCCATAAGGAGTGCATGAAGCCTTGGACGAAATATACAAGATGCCACTTCATAATATTCGTCCATAGGCTATTCTAGGTGCTGCGTCACCTTATTAATGGGCCAGGCCCATGTAATTTCGAAATACTTAAGTATAGGCTATTTTTAGAGTCCGTATGTGTGGGGAAACAAGAGTTAGGGTTGTTTTCGGACCCCACCCTCAAGGGCCATGAAATCCCCCCCCTCTTCCTCCATATATACAGCCCTTAGGGCATCGTTTATACTTTGGGTTTTGTTTAGATTAAAAGTTCGCCATAGCTGCAACTTCGCGTACTTCGTTTGTGCCCAACGACCAGACCAAGACGTCACAGAACCCCACCTTGATCAATAAAGCTTTCATCTTATATTCGCAATATCCCGATTGCAATCCCAGTTTCTTGCTTGTTCTTCATTTGTTCGCAGGAAACAGACCTTCGTGGTCAGGTTGATCGTGCTCCGGCGTGGTCAATAACCCTCGGAAGTTGGTTTAGCGATTGCTAAGGCGCGACGTCTCGCACGTTCGTAGTCGGATCGTCAAGGTCGACTCCCATAGAAAACGATAGCCACCATCTCATCGAAACATCGGGACACCTTAGCCTCTATCAAGTTCATATTTTGTTCTTGCATTATATCTACTGTATTCCAACTTTTCTATGGCAAAAACTCATCAAAGAAACCATAGAGCCATCAAAATAAGCACACAACGCAAAGAAAACAGAATCTATCAAAACAGAATAGTCTGTAGCAATCTGACTATTTCGAATACTTCTGTAACTCCAAAATTTCTTAAAAATTAGGAAGACTTGAGCAATTTGTATATTGATCTACTTCAAGTTGAATGGGTATTTTATCACTCCATGGTAAAAGAAGAGAATTATTTTCGTGAGTGCAAAAGTTTCTGTTTTTTCAGCAAGATCAAACAACTATCACCTAAGAAGATCCTAAAGGCTTTACTTGGTACAAACACTAACTGAAACATAAACACACAATCATAACAGTAGCATAATTGTGCTAACACTCAAGAACAGGAAGCAAAAAGCGAAAATAAATTTTATTCATTGGGTTGCCTCCCAACAAGCGCAATAGTTTTACGCCCTTAGCTAGACATAAAGCAAGGATCTAAGTTTTGTCATCCTTGTTTCGAGATCCATAAGATGCCCTGATGATTGATTCATATGGTGGCCTAATTCTTGTTCTAGGAAAGTGTTCCATACCCTTCGTCAAAGGAAATTGGCACTTAATATTGCCAAGAAAAATATTGGGGTAAGGAACATCATAATATTTGCTTTGAGGCATCATGATTACGCAAACAAGAATGTACACAAAGACAGATCCGGCAAGAAAACGGCGAACGAAAAAGAGAGGCGAATAAAATGGCAAATTTTTGTGAAGTGGGGGAGAGGAAAACGAGAGGCAAATGGCAAATAATGTAAATTGTGAGGAGATGAGACTTGTGATTAGGAACCTGGTATGTGTTGAAGATCCTCCCCGACAACAGCGCCAGAAATTCCTTTTGTTGTCGCCTGAAGCTACGTTGGTATTTCCCCAAAGAGGAAGGGATGATGCAGCACAGTGGCGGTAAGTATTTCCCTCAGATATGAAACCAAGGTTATCGAACCAGTAGGAGAATCAAGCAACACAACATAAACAGCCCCTGCACACAAATAACAACCACTGCAACCCGACGTGTTAAAGGGGTTGTCAATCCCTTTCGGGTAATGGCGCCAGAAATTGGTGTGTGGATGGGAGAAAGTTGTAATAGATTGAATAAATAGATCGCAAATAAAATAAAGTGCAGCAAAGTATTTTTGTATTTTTGGATTAATAGATATGAAAATAAAAGGCAAATAAAAGTAGATCGCAAAGGCAAATATATGAGAAAGAGACCCGGGGGCCGTAGGTTTCACTAGTGGCTTCTCTCAAGAAAAATAGCAAACGGTGGGTGCTACCTCTTGAGCATTGCGTTGGTTTTCCGTTGAAGAGGAAAGGGTGATGCAGTAAAGTAGCGTAAGTATTTCCCTCAGTTTTTGAGAACCAAGGTATCAATCTAGTAGGAGACTACACGCAAGTCCCTCGTACCTACACAAACAAATAAGAACCTCGCAACCAACGCGATAAAGGGGTTGTCAATCCCTTCACGGTCACTTACGAGAGTGAGGTCTGATAGAGATAATAATAATAAGATAAATATTTTTGGTATTTTTATGATATAGATTGAAAGTAAAGATTGCGAAATAAAATAGATTGGAAACTTATATGATAAATGATAGACCCGGGGCCATAGGTTTTACTAGTGGCTTCTCTCAAGATAGCATAAGTATTACAGTGGGTGAAAAAATTACCGTCGAGCAATTGATAGAAAAGTGCATAATTATGAGAATATCTAGGCATGATCATGTATATAGGCATCACGTCCGAGACAAGTAGACTGAAACGATTCTGCATCTACTACTATTACTCCACACATCGACCGCTATCCGGCATGCATCTAGAGTATTAAGTTCATAAGTACAGAGTAACGCATTAAGCAAGATGACATGATGTAGAGGGATAAACTCAAGCAATATGATATAAACCCCATCTTTTTATCCTCGATGGCAAAAATACAATACATGCTTTGCTGCCCCTACTGTCACTGGGAAAGGACACCGCAAGATTGAACCCAAAGCTAAGCACTTCTCCCATTGCAAGAAAGATCAATCTAGTAGGCCAAACCAAACTTATAATTCAAAGAGACTTGCAAAGATAATTAAATCATACATATAAGAATTCAGAGAAGAACCAAATATTGGTCATAGATAATCTTAATCATAAACCCACAATTCATCGGATCTCGACAAACACACCGCAAAAAGAGTTACATCGAATAGATCTCCAAGAAGATCGAGGAGAACTTTGTATTGAGATCCAAAGAGAGAGAAGAAGCCATCTAGAGAAAATAACTATGGACCCAAAGGCCTGAGGTAAACTACTCACACATCGTCGAAGAGGCTATGGTGTTGATGTAGAAGCCCTCCGTGATTGATTCCCCCTCTGGCGGAGCTCCAGAAAAAGGCCCCAAGATGGGATCTCTTGGGTACAGAAGGTTGGGGCGGTGCAAATACGGTTTCGTGGTGCTCCTGGATGTTTTCAGGGTATATGGATATATATAGGAGGAAGAAGTAGGTCGGTGGAGCTGCGAGGGGCCCACGACGGTGGGGGCGCGCCCAAGGGGGTAGGCGCGCCTCCCTGCCTTGTGGCTCCCTCGTTTCTTTCTTGACGTCCACTCCAAGTCCCCTGGATCACGTTTGTTCCAAAAATAACTCTCTCGAAGGTTTCATTCCGTCTGGAGTCCGTTTGATATTACTGTTGGGCAATTGATAGAACTTCAAATACTCATGATGATATACATGCAATGCTCATTACATAGGCATCACGTCCAAGAATAGTAGACCGACTCCTGCCTGCATCTACTACTATTACTCCACACATCGACTGCTATCCAGCATGCATCTAGTGTATTAAGTTCATGGAAAAATAGAGTAATGCAATAAGAACGATGACATGATGTAGACAAGATCTATCTATGTAGAGATAGACCCAATCGTTTTATCCTTAGTAGCAACGATACATACGTGTTGATTCCCCTTCTGTCACTGGGATCTGATACGTCTCCGTCGTATCTATAATTTTTGATTGTTCCATGCCAATATTATTCAACTTTCACATACTTTTTGGCAACTTTTTATATTATTTTTGGGACTAACATATTGATCCAGTGCCCAGTGCCAGTTCCTGTCTGTTGCATGTTTTTGGTTTCGCAGAATATCCATATCAAACGCAGTCCAAACGGGATAAAAACGAACGGAGCTTATTTTTGGAAAATATGGAAAATTTGGAAGGAAAATCAACGCGAACCAGTGCCCGAGGTGGTCAAGAGGCAGGGCGCGCCCCCTACCCTCGTGAGCCCACCGTAAGGCGGTTGACGCTCTTCTTTTGCCGCAAGAAAGCTAATATTCGGAAAAAATCATGGCAAAGGTTTCAGGCCAATCGGAGTTATGGATCTCCATATATATATATATATGAAACGGTGAAACAGAGCCAGAGGAGAACGCAGAATCAGAGAGAAACCGAGAGATAGATCCAATCTCGGAGGGGCTCTCGCCCCTCTCATGCCATGGAGGCCAAGGACCAGAGGGGAAACCCTTCTCCCATCTAGGGAGGAGGTCAAGGAAGAAGAGGAAGAAGGGGGCCCCTCTCCCCCTCTCCTCCGGTGGCACCGGAACGCCGCCGTGGCCATCATCATCATCACCGCGATCTTCACCAACACCTCCGCCATCTTCACCAATGTAGCGACCCGACCCGAATGGATCAAGTCTCTGTGCTTAAGTGTCATCCCTGGATCGGTGTGCTGACACACACAGTACTAGAAGGATTTATAACAGAGGTAAATCACATGTATAAAGTAACGTAAATACTATTACCTCAGTCCATATAGCGGAAGCAACAAGGTTGTGGATTCCCATCAACACCAACGGCAAAGTTGAGTGTAGAAATCGTAACCCTAACGTATCACTTACTCGTTGTAAGATAATCCTGCAACATGAGACGTTGCAGCTGCAGAGGGTCAGTACATTGAATGTACTGGCAAATTCACATCATAGAGAATGATGAATAAAGGCTATCACTACATGCATATTTGGCTGGTGGAAAAGCTCTATGGTTATAAGGTTTTTGCGAAAAGCCAATTTTTCCCTACTACAAAGGAATAAATTTTATTTAACTATCATGGTGGTTGTTGAACATTGAGAATGGTTGACAGCATTCTCAATCCCAATTAAGTAACATCATTAAACCCAACAATATTCATTTAAAGTAACGTGATGAGATCAACAGGATAATCCAAGAACTAGATACTCAAGATGTCCATAACCGGGGACACGGCTAATCATGATTAGTTTATACACTCTGCAGAGGTTTGCGCACTTTTCCCCACAAGACTCGATCGCCTCCGTTTGGTTTCTCGCACTGCGGGGTGTTTGAGAAGACGGATGACCGAGACATAGTCTTTCAGAAGCGCTAGCACCTTACATGTGGGTAGACCGGTACACCTACTTTCCCCTACATCTGCTAGTCTACCCGTAAGAGTTCGCACAACTTAGTCAACTATGCCAGAGCCCATAATGGCTTGTGGCTTCACACGGAAGTTTCTAGTATGAATAATCTCATGATCCCTTTGGGCCTGGGTGGCGGTCCAAAAGAAAACAGGCAAGTCCTGGTAACCCCAGGTGCCTCAATCCACCCAGATGTGTGTTTAAGTTGCCACCTTAGATAAACCATTAATTATCAATCTCACATCTGTCATGGATATCACTCACCCAATCCACGTCTACTAGCATAGCATGGCATGGGAAGCAAACATAGAAATAACTCCCAAAGGTTTGAATGCAGGGCAATAGGTTCCTACCTCATCAACTACTTCCCATCCCACAATTTAATTAGATCCTAATCATGCAATGTGTGAGGATTGATCTAATGCAATAAAACTGGGTTGTAGAAAAAAGGTATGATCAAAGTGTGAACTTGCCTGCAATGTTGATGAAGATGATTCACACTCAAAATCTTGATAGATCTACTCGTCACACTCCGGTCAATCTATCGTAAGCAAGCAATAGTAACCACGCATAAGCAATCACTCAAAAGATCAGAAAGAACGAAGAAGACGTTTCGGAAAACATCAAAACCAAGCAAATAACTCTTGCAACATAAAACAATTTCTAACAGTACCAAAATTATGTGAATTTGGCCTTATTAGAATGTTTAGGTCAAGAGCTTCGATTTGCAAAAAGAATCAACTCAAACGGAGCTACGAAACTCAAGTTATGATCAAACGAAGTTTGAGTTCAAATCTGATCTAATTCAAATTTTAAACTTTTCAAAAACATGTTTTAGTTGTATTAATGGATAGAGGAGATCGTAACGAAGAAGTGGGCGTTTGTTTCATTGGATTTGGGCAAACGAGTAAAAAGTTGTGGTCGTTTGAAGTATAGGGACTAATCTGTAAAGAAATCCTCACATATAGGTCCCTGGCCGAAAATAACAGAAAAAAAACACTAAATAACGAACGTTCACTAACTAGTTCTAAACAGGGAACGTTCTCTAAATAAATTTAACTAAAAGAAAACCGATCTAAACCTAACTAACCGAAAAGAACCGGACTAAAATTCGAACTAAAGCAATAAACCGGACCGGGCAGTTCATTACCGGTTAACCGGTGTTCGTCCGGCAGCGGTTAACGGCGAGGTGGGCGGCGGCGCGAACTCCGGCATGGCGTCGGGGCGGCGGCGGCGGCTTGCGCAGCGCGGGCGAGGTCAGCGCGGGGAGCGGCGCGGTGGCGGTGGTGCGGCAAGCGGCGCGGGACGCGGCGGAGCTACGCGGGGCGGCGGCGGAGCAGCAGCGGCGGTGCGGCAGCGGCGAGAAGCGGCGATGGCGGCGCGAGGGGAGAGAGGCGGCGGGGCAGGTGCGGGGAGAGAGAGGCGGCAGCGGCCTATATATTGGGGCGGGGCGGAGCGCCTTGGGCGAGGGGGCAGCGGTGCCCGGCGGCGTGGCGGCGCCGGACTCCGGGAGGAGTCCCGGTCGCCCACGGGAGGAAGACGGTGGCGGCGAGCTGGGCTGGGCCGTGGCCTGGCTGGTTGGCTGGGCCGACCTAGTTCGGCGGAAAGAAGAAAGTTTTTTTTAAGATTTTCCAGACAGCAGAAAAATAAACAAAACAAAATAACTAAAAATTTTATATAGGCATATAATATATCAAAATTTTCAGAAAAAGATTTTCTACGACATGAAGATTTTTATAACTTCAAATAAAATCCACACAAATTCAGATAAAACAAAGAGTGCTACTGGTCTATTAAAATCCAACAAAAATCATTTTAAAAATACCAAAATGATTTCAATTTATTTTTTTCTCCAATTTTCTATTGTAGGGAATCATGTTACCCTAATTTCCATATATTTTATTTTTGGAGAAAAATAATTTGAATAAAACTCAAATAACTCCAAATTGAAAATAAATTCAGAAAAACTTCGAATTTAATTCTTTGAAACTCCCAACTCATATTTCATATAATTTGAAGAAGTCATTTTATCTTCTCTCATGAAAATCATTGAGTTGCATAAAGTTCTAGAATCGGAAATATTTTCAAATGAAATTCAAATATTTTCAACACCCCTTGTCATTTAAATAAATGGAAAAAGTCATGTCATCTTCTCTCCGGGGTTTTGTGTTTGAAAAGAATTTGAATTCATGGAGATCAGAAAGCAAATATGAAAGTT
Organism: Triticum urartu; assembly: GCF_056163025.1. Classification (NCBI taxonomy): domain Eukaryota; kingdom Viridiplantae; phylum Streptophyta; class Magnoliopsida; order Poales; family Poaceae; genus Triticum; species Triticum urartu. The sequence continues at coordinate 236,627,130 of NC_141873.1, forward strand.
TGGGAAAGTCCTTTTATTCCCTCTCATTTAACTTTCAAAAGTTTCGAATTTCACTCACTTTCAGTCAATCAATCAAACAGTCAATCAAATCTATCTATTTATTATAACATTCCAAAATTTAGAATTTTGGGATGTTACAAACCTACCACCCTTAAATGAATCTCGTCCTCGAGATTCGGAGAGGCTAGCAAGAAAAGGGTTAGGGTTTGGGGTCTTCTCAAAATCCATCGATCATCCCAGGGGTCTGGGGTGCTACCACCCTTAGAAGCATTGTTACGGTCCCATCAATACTCATATACTCCATCCTTATTCTTGACAGGGTCGGTCTTCTTAGATCCTCGACAAAATTCCTTCTCTGAGCTCTTCCGGTAGTGGCATAACCTTTTCCTCAATTCTTCTGTCTTTCATCTAGGTAAGGTTATTCCGAGACTGGGTCTTCTTAGCTGACGGGTCTGGCGCCAAAACAACTATCGATATCTCATGGTGGTCAACAATTTGTGGTTTCTCTTGCAGGAAATGGGTCTGGGTGATCCTCACCGTATAACCTACGGTTGGCAAAAGCTGCCTTGTAAAAGGGAAAAATTCTTATACCATTCTAAGGTTTAAATAGGGTTTAATATCATCGTCTCTCTACTATAGGCAAGTCACTCAGATTTACCATCCCATATAGCAAGGCGAATGATAAGAGTAAGTCGGTATGGTGATCAATCCATACCACACCCAAATCATTACCTTGTATACGGTTTAGCGAATCTCGCATTGTAACACTCGGTCATCCTCACAAGCATTGCAGAATTTCTCTCGTCGACGAACCAAGTTCGGAATAATCCATTGATTCTGCAAGCCAGACAAACATCTATCGTTCCTTCACAACTCTCAGGTTTTGCGTAAACTCCTATAGAATCGTCTGTCGACAAAGGTATATCCACTTCCAGGGTTTTTCCTTCAGCAAGAATGTGCTTGCTTCTTGGCAGGTCCTGGGGCATGTGGGTTATGGCACATCTCATCACTTGTAGTCCTTGAACTTATCATCGGGCAACTGATCATTATTTCAACTTCCAACCTCCTAGTATTCTTAATTCCATCCAATCGTATTGACTTCCTTCCTTCTATTGGCACCAATCTAGGACATGATTACTCAGACTCATCATGGAGTTTTCATTTATCCATATTTCCGACATCATACCTCCTTTATATCCAATAGTAATTTATCTCTTCATCCTCGTGGGATATCCCTCATACCGAGTTAAACTTATACTTATGAAGTCCATATTCCACTTCGTGGAACATCATTATCCTTTCCGCGGTCAAGCGTCCTTACACGGGAATATTAGCCATCTCTGCATGGCACTTCTTCAACTGGGAACCGTGAAACACATCTTGAACTCCGACAGTCCTTCGGGTGACTCCAACTTGTTGGCCACTTCTCCCATACGCTCCAAAACTCAGTATGGTCCTACAAATCTCGGGGCTAATTTTCCCTTAACTCCAAATCGTCTAACTCCTCGCAGAGTGGCACATGAAGACATGCTCTGTCTCCAATTTCATAGACTACATCCTTGTGTTTTTGAGTCTGTATAACTCTTCTGTCTGGACTGAGCTACTTTCAGTCCATCTCGAATCAACTTAACATTCTCTTCTGACTCCTTGATCACCTTTGGTCCAAACAACTGTCGGTCTCCAACTTCATCCCACATACTCTTGGGGCATCACACATATCGAGACAAAACTCGTATTCATTTTGTTCGAAATCCACTCAGTGGAGTATCCTTATCTTTTCCAGGGGTCAACGGTTCTTACAGGGTACTACCACCCTTAAAATGCACAAATCTTCCATAGACCATATTTCTCATATCCTCAGAAATGGTCAAAATCCTTCTTCATAGAGTAACAACTCATAAAATCCATATCAGCACCAACGATGCTAACTTTATTCATTCTCAAGTGATTACAATCTCTCGCTTTTCCATTACATGTCTCAACTCAACACCTCAATATATAAGGAAAATGTTCTCACTTCTACTATATTACTCCTGTTACAAACTCAACTATTTATCACAGGTCTCCTTCTCCTTCGGACAATCTCTGGCAAAGTGCCCTACTTCATTACAACGGAAACATATTACTTCTGGGAAGATTCGAGGTTTCCTTGTGATTATATAGCCTACTTGGGTCCTTGGCTTCCTTTTTGGGCAATTGTTGTGGTAGTGCCCTGACTCCTTGCACTTATAACAGGTGACATGACTCAAATCCTTCCTGGAATCCAATCTACTTCTCTTTCTGGACTTTTCCATTCCAATCAGGGCTTCTATTTCCTGTGGGTCATACTCTACTTCCTCAGTCGGGAATTCTACTAGATTCCCATTGAAACAATTTTGGGAGATGTGTCCTTCTTCTCCACATGAATAGCAAGACTTGGTGCAGGGTTTACTTAGTTCTTCTTTGGGTGTGTCCTCCACCTCTTCCTTCATTGCAGTTTCTTTTAAAATTCCCATTAGGGCTCCTTTCATTGCTTCTTTTTTCTGCTGGATGGTTCTTTGTACCATGGTGTAAATGTGACACTATGCAGGGTAGTGGGTAGTCCCTTCACACAAGAAACAAGTGATCTGCCTAGTTGGGCATTCTTCAACTGGGTGACTTCCTTCACAATTAGGGCATTCATCCTTGTGTTCTTTATGGGTGTGTCCGATTTCTCCACAAATCTTGCATGCACAAGGTTTCTTCATGTCCTTTTCACAAGGCTTCAATTTCTGGGACACAAACTGAGACTTTAGCAAAGTCAACTTAAATTCTTTCCAAGTGGTTACTCCTTGCCATCCATTGATGGTTTGGTACATCCTCCACCAAGTAGCAGCACCTCTTTCAAAGCATTGAAGAGCATGCTGGGCCATATCCTTTCCGACTATAGGGTTGTTCTCCATATGATCCTCCATGTTCTGTATCCATCGGTCTGTCTCCAATTGACTCATTGGTCCCGAAAATACAAGCTCATCTCCATTCATCCTCTATTGGGTCCATGGGTTTGGGGTGAGATAAGAGAGATAGAGAGGGATACACACAATACAAACAAAATTTTTGAAAAGACAGATTTTTGTTGTGGCTGTCGAAAAACAACAAACAAATGAAAGCTCACAATCGTCGCATCTAACGTAGGTGTATAACAGGGTTTTGGTCTTCTAAGGTCAACGTCGCCAAACTCTTCGAGTCTTGTTCATGCCTCCAATGGCTTCTTCCGATCGTGTTTGTCTTTCTCAAGTTCTTTTGCCAGGTCAATCTATGTTGATGTGAAATCTCTCGTGACATCCTTTAATATTTCGGAGTTGCATTTCAAACTTCTGGTTTCAACATCCTTCACATGAACCATGGTCATACTGTCCTTCAGTTCCTGACAATTCTCCGGTATCTCGAGGTTGTAGCTCCTCCAGCTTGGCTACTCTCATCTTCAGGATCCTGAGTTCCTCATGAAATACTTCCTTGTCAAAATACGGCTTCTTGTTGGTCCATCTTAACTTCTTAATGTAACACTCCAGATCCTGGTGATACACCATCTAAAGTTAAAACTTCATCTCTTGCTGATAGATGCTCCATCAGCCTTCTACCATCCAATCCTTCCATGCATATGCATGCTTAACTCCGCACGGTGACAATAGCATAAGCGGGCGATAACCTCATGGATAGCCGTGTTTCTGCTCTTGTTATTTCCATGAGCTATCTCTCCATAGTTGATATCTCCTGCATTGGGGTTTCTTTGACAAAACTTCGAGTTCTCATACTCCTTGTTTCAGTCTTTCTCCGATACACCTTGATCTCGGGTATTGACAACTTCCATAATCTGCCAAGTTCCATAAGGGTAGCATTCCTAGGTCATACAAATCTGGGGATTCTTCAGAGCCTCCAAATTCTACTTGTCTTCGGCCTTTAACCGTTGTAGTTTCCATTATTCAGATGCACGGAAAATACTCTTCATTTCGAAGTGGTCTTAGTTGTCCGATATCCTGTACTTCTTGGAGTGGTCTCATCAGTCGAATCTTCGTGGTCAAAAGGGAAAAGGGGTATGGTCTCACTAAAAAAGGAATTTTTTGAATAAGCTCAGAAGAGAAGAGAGGTAAAAGATCTTTTTGAAAGGGTAAGTTGTAGAGAAAAATCTTTGCTATGGGCTTGCCAGTTTCTAGGGTCACGTCCTACAGTTAACCTGGCTCTGATACCATCTTGTAGCGACTCGACCCAAATGGATCAAGTCTCTGTGCTTAAGTGTCATCCCTGGATCGGTATGCTGACACACACATTACTCGAAGGATTTATAATAGAGGTAAATCACATGTATAAAGTAACGTAAATACTATTACCTCAGTCCATATAGCGGAAGCAACAAGGTTGTGGATTCCCATCAACACCAATGGCAAAGTTGAGTGTAGAAATCGTAACCCTAACGTATCACTTACTCGTTGTAAGATAATCCTGCAACATGAGACGTTGCAGCCGCAGAGGGTCAGTACATTGAATGTACTGGAAAATTCACACCATAGAGAATGATGAATAAAGGCTATCACTACATGCATATTTGGCTGGTGGAAAAGCTCTATGGTTATAAGGTTTTTGCGAAAAGCCAATTTTTCCCTACTACAAAGGAATAAATTTTATTTAACTATCATGGTGGTTGTTGAACATTGAGAATGGTTGACAGCATTCTCAATCCCAATTAAGTAACATCATTAAACCCAACAATATTCATTTAAAGTAACGTGATGAGATCAACAGGATAACCCAAGAACTAGATACTCAAGATGTCCATAACTGGGGACACGACTAATCATGATTAGTTTATACACTCTGCAGAGGTTTGCGCACTTTTCCCCACAAGACTCGATCGCCTCCGTTTGGTTTCTCGCACTGCGGGGTGTTTGAGAAGACGGATGACCGAGACATAGTCTTTCAGAAGCGCTAGCACCTTACATGTGGGTAGACCGGTACACCTACTTTCCCCTACATCTGCTAGTCTACCCGTAAGAGTTCGCACAACTTAGTCAACTATGCCAGAGCCCATAATGGCTTGTGGCTGCACACGGAAGTTTCTAGTATGAATAATCTCATGATCCCTTTGGGCCTGGGTGGCGGTCCAAAAGAAAACAGGCAAGTCCTGGTAACCCCAGGTGCCTCAATCCACCCAGATGTGTGTTTAAGTTGCCACCTTAGATAAACCATTAATTATCAATCTCACATCTTTCATGGATATCACTCACCCAATCCACGTCTACTAGCATAGCATGGCATGGGAAGCAAACGTAGAAATAACTCCCAAAGGTTTGAATGCAGGGCAATAGGTTCCTACCTCATCAACTACTTCCCATCCCACAATTTAATTAGATCCTAATCATGCAATGTGTGAGGATTGGTCTAATGCAATAAAACTGGGTTGTAGAAAAAAGGTATGATCAAAGTGTGAACTTGCCTGCAATGTTGATGAAGACTATTCGCACTCAAAATCTTGATAGATCTACTCGTCACACTCCGGTCAATCTATCGTAAGCAAGCAATAGTAACCACGCATAAGCAATCACTCAAAAGATCAGAAAGAACGAAGAAGACGTTTCGGAAAACATCAAAACCAAGCAAATAACTCTTGAAACATAAAACAATTTCTAACAGTACCAAAATTATGTGAATTTGGCCTTATTAGAATGTTTAGGTCAAGTGCTTCGATTTGCAAAAAGAATCAACTCAAACGGAGCTACGAAACTCAAGTTATGATCAAACGAAGTTTGAATTCAAATCTGATCTAATTCAAATTTTAAAATTTTCAAAAACATGTTTGAGTTGGATTAATGGATAGAGGAGATCGTAACGAAGAAGTGGGCGTTGGTTTCGTTGGATTTGGGCAAACGAGTAAAAAGTTGTGGTCGTTTGAAGTACAGGGACTAATCTGTAAAGAAATCCTCACATATAGGTCCCTGGCCGAAAATAACAGAAAAAACACTAAATAACGAACGTTCACTAAATAGTTCTAAACAGGGAACGTTCTCTAAATAAATTTAACTAAAAGAAAACCGATCTAAACCTAACTAACCGAAAAGAACCGGACTAAAATTCGAACTAAAGCAATAAACCGGACCGGGCAGTTCATTACCGGTTAACCGGTGTTTGGCCGGCAGCGGTTAACAGCGAGGTGGGCGGCGGCGCGAACACCGGCACGGTGTCGGGGCAGCGGCGGCGGCTTGCGCAGCGCGGGCGAGGTCAGCGCGGGGAGCGGCGCGGTGGCGGTTGTGCGGCAAGCGGCGCGGGACGCGGCGGAGCTACGCGGGGCGGCGGCGGAGCAGCAGCGGCGGTGCGGCAGCGGCGAGAAGCGGCGATGGCGGCACGAGGGGAGAGAGGCGGCGGGGCAGGTGCGGGGAGAGAGAGGCGGCGGCGGCCTATTTATTGGGGCGGGGCGGAGCGCCTTGGGCGAGGGGGCAGCGGTGCCCGGCGGCGTGGCGGCGCCGGACTCCGGGAGGAGTCCCGGTCGCCCACGGGAGGAAGACGGTGGCGGCGAGCTGGGCTGGGCCGTGGCCTGGCTGGTTGGCTGGGTCGGCCCAGTTCGGCGGAAAGAAGAAAGTTTTTTTTAAATATTTTCCAGACAGCAGAAAAATAAACAAAACAAAATAACTAAAATTTTTATATAGGCATATAATATATCAAAATTTTAAGAAAAAGATTTTCTACGACATGAAATTTTTTATAACTTCAAATAAAATCCACACAAATTCAGATAAAACAAAGAGTGCTACTGGTCTATTAAAATCCAACAAAAATCATTTTAAAAATACCAAAATGATTTCAATTTAATTTTTTTCTCCAATTTTCTATTGTAGGGAATCATGTTACCCTAATTTCCATATATTTTATTTTTGGAGAAAAATAATTTGAATAAGACTCAAATAACTCCAAATTGAAAATAAATTCAAAAAAACTTTGAATTTAATTCTTTGAAACTCCCAACTCATATTTCATATAATTTGAAGAAGTCATTTTATCTTTCATGAAAATCATTGAGTTGCATAAAGTTCTAGAATCGGAAATATTTTCAAATGAAATTCAAATATTTTCAACACCCCTTGTCATTTAAATAAATGGAAGAAGTCATGTCATCTTCTCTCCGGGGTTTTGTGTTTGAAAAGAATTTGAATTCATGGAGATCAGAAAGCAAATATGAAAGTTTGGGAAAGTCCTTTTATTCCCTCTCATTTAAGTTTCAAAAGTTTCGAATTTCACTCACTTTCAGTCAATCAATCAAACAGTCAATCAAATCTATCTATTTATTATAACATTCCAAAATTTAGAATTTTTGGATGTTACAACCAACATCTCCATCACCTTCCCCCCTCTATCTACAGTGGTCCACTCTCCCGCAACCCGCTGTACCATCTACTTGAACATGGTGCTTTATGCTTCATATTATTATCCAATGATGTGTTGCCATCCTATGATGTCTGAGTAGATTTTTGTTGTCCTATCGGTGGTTGATGAATTGCTATGATTGATTTAATTTGCTTGTGGTTATGTTGCTGTCCTTTGGTGCCCATCATATGAGCGCGCACGTGGATCACACCATAGGGTTAGTTGTATGTTGATAGGACTATGTATTGGAGGGCAAGAGTGACAGAAGCTTCAACCTAGCATAGAAATTGATGCATACGGGATTGAAGGGGGACCAATATATCTTAATGCTATGGTTGGGTTTTACCTTAATGAACATTAGTAGTTGCGGATGCTTGCTAATAGTTCCAATCATAAGTGCATAGAATTCCAAGTAAGGGATGACATGCTAGCAGTGGCCTCTCCCACATAATACTTGCTATCGGTCTAGTAAAGTAGTCAATTGCTTAGGGGCAATTTCACAACTCCTACCACCACTTTTCCACACTCGCTATATTTACTTTATTGTTTATTTATCTAAACAACCCCTACTTTTTATTTACGTACTCTTTATTATCTTGCAAACCTATCCAACAACACCTACAAAGTACTTCTAGTTTCATACTTGTTCTAGGTAAAGTGAACGTCAAGCGTGCGTAGAGTTGTATCAGTGGTCGATAGAACTTGAGGGAATATTTGTTCTACCTTTAGCTCCTCGTTGGGTTCGACACTCTTACTTATCGAAAGAGGCTACAATTGATCCCCTATACTTGTGGGTTATCAAGACCTTTTTCTGGCGCCGTTGCCGGGGAGCAATAGCGTGGGGTGAATATTCTCATGTGTGCTTGTTTGCTTTTTCACTAAGTAATTTTTATTTGATGTTCTTAGTTGTTTTCTATCTTTAGTCATGGGTAGGAAACGCAAAATACCAAAAAAATTAGTGGTACCTACTGAACCAATGGTTGAAGAACCACTCAAAATCTATCACACTGCTGAAGCTTATTACTTGGATCATCTTCGATCCCTATGTGCTCGTGCTGAAACCCCAACTAGCTTAGTTGAGGGCAAATCCTTAGATGAGCATGCTTGTTATGTGCGGCACCGAATATCTGAAAAAGGGAAATTCTATTGGGTCAAATTCATCGTTTGCAATGCTATGCTTGGAATTTATGTGAAATTCATGATTTTACTTGTTGATCTGAAAACCCTAAGAAACACCTTCCCTATCAATGTGAGTTTAGTGATAATGGAATCGTATCTTCGTATGCTAAGGGTGTTTACAATTACTATGATGTTCAACAAATTGAAGAATTTGTTGCTTTTAAGGGTGCTTATGAAATTGCTTCTTTGATTGAAAAGTATGATGCTACTTTTCACAAATCTGAAAATTTTGCCATACTTGAATATTGTTATGAGAATTATGCTTCTAATGCCTATGTTAAACTATATATTGAGGAATACTCCGCTGTCCAAGAAGAGACTAATATTTTGCAGGAGTCTATGGAAGAAGAAATTGATGAAACTGTGAGCTCATTGGATGAAAAAGATGAGGAGGAGAGCAAAGAACAAAAGGAGGAAGAGCGGATTGATCACCCGTGCCCACCTTCCAATGAGAGTAACTATTCAACTCATACATTGTTTAATTCCCCTTCGTGCTTACCGAATGATGATTGCTATGATGACTGTTACGATCCCATTGATTCTCTTGAAATATCCATTTTTGATGATGCTTGCTATGCTTATGGCCAAGATGCCAATATGAATTATGCTTATGGAGATGAACTTGCTATAGTTCCTTATGTTAAACATGAAATTGTTGCTATTGCACCCACGCATGATAGTCCTATTATCTTTTTGAATTCTCCCGATTATACTATATCGGAGAAGCTAGCACTTATTAATGATTATATTGATGGGTTGCCTTTTACCATTGCACATGATGATTTCGATAAATATAATATGCATGTGCTTGCTGCTCATACTTGCAATTATTATGAGAGAGGAACTATATCTCCACCTCTCTATGTTTCCAACATGATAAAATTGCAAGAAACTGTTTATACTATGCATTGGCCTTTACTAGGTGTGCATGAATTATTCTTTTATGACATGCCGATGCATTGGAAGAGAGTTAGACTTCGTCATTGCTTGATATATGTGGCTTTGTGCTCACTACTAAATTAAAAATCATTGTTAATTAAAATTGGCTTTGATATACCTTGGGATCCGGGTGGATTCACTACTTGAGCACTATATGCCTAGCTTAATGGCTTTAAAGAAAGCGCTGCCAGGGAGACAACACGGAAGTTTTAGGGAGTCATTTATTTCTGTTGAGTGCTTTCATATAGTTTAAAAACAACAAAAATAAAGAGGGGAACCCAAAACTTTTCAAAAAGGAAAGTGAAAGTGAGAAAGACAAGCACTGTTGAAGTGGGAGAGCTCCTTGAACTTTGTTCATGCTCACGGCAACTTTGTGAATCTTGATTACAGAAACTTCTCAACAAAAATAATTATCCCCTTGTATAATTCCATTGTATTATAAAAATAATGTGCCAAGGTTTTCCTTTAGGATGTTTACATTTGCTTGATGGTTTGTACGGTGCAGGACAGAAACTTTGGCTGTAGTGCGCGATTTTACATTTTTAGCTGGAACGTCAAATGGTTCTGATTCGTTTTGCATTGTCTTCTTATACAAATTGTTTATTTTTCCCAATCTTGGTAGAATTTTTCAAGTATCAGAAGTATGGTGAATGTTCAAATTATTACAGACTGTTCTGTTTTAGACAGATTCTGTTTTTGATGCATAGTTTGCTTGTTTTGATGAAACTATCAATTTATATCAGTGGATTAAGCCATGGAAAAGTTATATTACAGTAGACACAATGCAAAAACAAAATATGAATTGGTTTGCAACAGTACCTAGAGTAGTGATTTGCTTTATTATACTAACGGATCTTACTGAGTTTTCTGTTGAAGTTTTGTGTGGATGAAGTGTTCGGTGATTGAGAAGGTCTTGATGTGAGAAGAAGGAAGAGAGGCAAGAGCTCAAGCTTGGGGATTCCCGAGACACCCCAAGTAAATATTCAAGTATACTCAAGCGTCTAAGTTTGGGGATGTTGGGGAGGCATCCCCTCTTTCTTCAACAAATATCGGTATGTTTTCAGATTCGTTTCGTTCATGCGATATGTGCAAGTCTTGGAGCGTCTTTTGCATTTAGGTTTTTATTTTTCTTTTTATGCACCATTCTGGTATGAGATAGTCCTTGGTTGATTTATAGAATTCTCTTTGCACTTCACTTATATTTTTTTAGTATGGCTTTATAGAATGCTTCATGTGCTTCACTTATATCATTTGAAGTTTGGATCGCATGTTTCTCTTTACTTAGACAACCGCCATGTGAAGAATGCTCTTTTGCTTCACTTATATTTGTTAGAGCATGGGCATATCTTTTGTAGAAATAATTAAACTCTCTTGCTTCACTTATATCTATTTAGAGAGATGACAGGAACTGGTCATTCACATGGTTAGTCATAAAATCCTACATAAAACTTGTAGATCGCTGAATATGATATGTTTGATTCCTTGCAATAGTTTTGCGATATAAAGGTGGTGATATTAGAGTCATGCTAGTCGAGTAATTGTGAAATTGAGAAATACTTGTGTTGAGGTTTGCATGTCCCGTAGCATGCACGTATGGTGAACCGTTATGTAACAAAGTCGGAGCATGAGGTGTTTATTGATTGTATTCCTTATGAGTGGCGGTCGGGGACGAGCGGTGATCTTTTCCTACCAATCTATCCCCCTAGGAGCATGCGCGTAGTACTTTGTTTCGATGACTAATAGATTTTTGCAATAAATATGTGAGTTCTTTATGACTAATGTTGAGTCCATGGATTATACGCACTCTCACCCTTCCACCATTGCTAGCCTCTCTAGTACTGCGCAACTTTCGCCGGTACCATAAACCCACCATATACCTTCCTCAAAAGAGCCACCATACCTACCTATCATGGCATTTCCATAGCCATTCCGAGATATATTGTCATGCAACTTTCATTGTCATCATATACATGGCTTGAACATTCATTGTCATATTGCTTTGCATGATCGTAAGATAGCTAGCATGATGTTTTCGTGGCTTGTCCGTTTTTTGATGTCATTGCTATGCTAGATCATTGCACATCCCGGTACACCGCCGGAGGCATTCATATAGAGTCATATCTTTGTTCTAGTATCGAGTTGTAATATTGAGTTGTAAGTAAATAAAAGTGTGCTGATCATAATCATTAGAGCATTGCCCAAAAAAAGAGAGGCCAAAGAAGCCTAAATAAAAAAGGGGGGGCAAAGAAGCCCGCAAAAAAAGGGGGCAATGTTACTATCCTTTTACCACACTTGTGCTTCAAAGTAGCACCATGTACTTCATATACAGAGTCTCTTGAGTTATCACTTTCATATACTAGTGGGAATTTTCATTATAGAACTTGGCTTGTATATTCCAACGATGGGCTTCCTCAAATGCTCTAGGTCTTCATGAGCAAGCAAGTTGGATGCACACCCACTTAGTTTCAGTTTGAGCTTTCATATACTTATAGCTCTAGTGCATCCGTTGCATGGCAATCCCTACTCCTCACATTGATATCTATTAATGGGCATCTCCATAGCCCGTTGATACGCCTAGTTGATGTGAGACTTTCTCCTTTTTTTGTCTTCTCCACATAACCCCCACCATCATATTCTATTCCACCTATAGTGCTATGTCCATGGCTCACGCTCATGTATTGCGTGAAAGTTGAAAAGGTTTGAGAACGTCAAAAGTATGAAACAATTGCTTGGCTTGTCATCGGGGTTGTGCATGATGTGAATGCTTTGTGTGGTGAAGATGGAGCATAGCCAGACTATATGATTTTGTAGGGATGAGCTTTCTTTGGGTAAGTTATTTCAATAAGACATAATTGCTTGGTTGGTATGCTTGAAATATTATTGTCTTTATGTAAAAGGATATATTATTGCTTTGAATCACTCGTATCTTAATATTCATGCCATGATTAGACATATGATCAAGATTATGCTAGGTAGCATTCCACATCAAAAAATATCTTTTTTATCATTTACCTACTCGAGGACGAGCAGGAACTAAGCTTGGGGATGCTGATACGTCTCCGTCGTATCTATAATTTTTGATCGTTCCATGCCAATATTATTCAACTTTCATATACTTTTTGGCAACTTTTTATATTATTTTTGGGACAAACATATTGATCCAGTGCCCAGTGCCAGTTCCTGTCTGTTGCATGTTTTTGGTTTCACAGATATCCATATCAAACAGAGTCCAAACGGGATAAAAATGGACAGAGCTTATTTTTGGAAAATATGGAAAATTCGGAAGGAAAATCAACGCGAACCAGTGCCCGAGATGGTCACGAGGCAGGGGGGCGCCCCCTACCCTCGTGAGCCCACCGTAAGGCGGTTGACGCTCTTCTTTTGCCGCAAGAAAGCTAATATTCAGAAAAAATCATGGCGAAGGTTTCAGGCCAATCGGAGTTACAGATCTCCATATATATACAAAACGGTGAAACAGAGCCAGAGGAGAACGCAGAACCAGAGAGAAACAGAGAGATAAATCCACTCTCGGAGGGGCTCTCGCCCCTCCCATGCCATGGAGGCCAAGGACCAGAGGGGAAACCCTTCTCCCATCTAGGGAGGAGGTCAAGGAAGAAGAGGAAGAAGGGGCCCCCTCTCCCCCTCTCCTCCGGTGCAACCAGAACGCCGCCGTGGCCATCACCATCATCACCACGATCTTCACCAACACCTCCGCCATCTTCACCAACATCTCCATCACCTTCCCCCCTCTATCTATAGTGGTCCACTCTCCCGCAACCCGCTGTACCGTCTACTTGAACATGGTGCTTTATGCTTCATATTATTATCCAATGATGTGTTGCCATCCTATGATGTCTGAGTAGATTTTTGTTGTCCTATCGGTGGTTGATGAATTGCTATGATTGATTTAATTTGCTTGTGGTTATGTTGCTGTCCTTTGGTGCCCATCATATGAGCGCGCGCGTGGATCACACCATAGGGTTAGTTGTATGTTGATAGGACTATGTATTGGAGGGCAAGAGTGACAGAAGCTTCAACCTAGCATAGAAATTGATGCATACGGGATTGAAGGGGGACCAATATATCTTAATGCTATGGTTGGGTTTTACCTTAATGAACATTAGTAGTTGCGGATGCTTGCTAATAGTTCCAATCATAAGTGCATAGAATTCCAAGTAAGGGATGACATGCTAGCAGTGGCCTCTCCCACATAATACTTGCTATCGATCTAGTAAAGTAGTCAATTGCTTATGGGAAATTTCACAACTCCTACCACCACTTTTCCACACTCACTATATTTACTTTATTGTTTCTTTATCTAAACAGCCCCTACTTTTTATTTACGTACTCTTTATTATCTTGCAAACCTATCCAACAACACCTACAAAGTACTTCTAGTTTCATACTTGTTCTAGGTAAAGCGAACGTCAAGCGTGCGTAGAGTTGTATCGGTGGTCGATAGAACTTGAGGGAATATTTGTTCTACCTTTAGCTCCTCGTTGGGTTCGACACTCTTACTTATCGAAAGAGGCTACAATTGATCCCCTATACTTGTGGGTTATCAGGATCAAGCACCGTACGATCGAACCCACTACAAAGCACCTGTTCCCATTGCAAGATAAATAGATCATGTTGGCCAAACGAAACACAAATATCAGAGAAGAAATACGAGGCTATAAGCAATCATGCATAAAAGAGATCAAAGAAACTCAAATACTTTCATGGATATAAAAAGATAGATCTAATCATAAACTCAAAGTTCATCGATCCGAACAAACACACCGCGAAAAGAGTTACATCATATGGATCTCCAAGAGACCATTGTATTGAGAATCAAGAGAGAGAGAGAGAGAGGAAGCCATCCAACTACTAACTACAGACCCGAAGGTCTACAGGGAACTATTCATGCATCATCGGAGAGGCACCAATGGAGGTGGTGAACCCTATCCGAGATGGTGTCGAGATTGGTTCTGGTGGTTATGGACTCTGCAGCGACTGGATGAATATTTCATCGACTCCCCGAAGGTTTTGGGAATATTGGGGTATTTATAGAGCAAAGAGGCGGCCTGGGGGCACCCGAGGTGGGCACAACCCACCAGGGCGCGCCTGGGCCTCCTGGCGCTCCCTGGTGGGTTGTGCTCTCCTCGGAGCACCCCCAGGCATAGCCAGGGCCCATTATGTTCCTTCTGGTCCAAAAAAATCTCCGTAAAGTTTTGGGGCATTTGGACTCCATTTGGTATTGATTTTCTGTGATGTAAAAAACATGGAAAAAACAGCAATTGGCACTTGGCACTATGTCAATAGGTTAGTACCAAAAAATGATATAAAATGACTATAAAATGATTATAAAACATCCAAGATTGATAACATAACAGCATGGAACAATCAAAAATTATACATACGTTGGATATGTATTAGTGTTTTCCGCTCTCTACCTTGTGATGAATTGAGATTTTCCCTTTGAGATTTCGTTTTATCGGATTGAATACTTTTATGGATTTGAGAACACTTGATGTATGTCTTGCATATGAATACTCGTGGTGACAATGGGGTATCATACTGATTCACTTGATATATGTTTTGGCACTAAACTCGCGGATTGCTGAGGTGACATTGGGGTAATCTACGCATAGGGGTTGATGCACATTTTTTTCTTTGTTTCTCCGGTAGAAATCTTGGGGCCCTCTTTAAGGTTCTTTGTGTTGGAATGAGTATTATGAATCTGAAATTATTTGGTGTTATTTTAGTACGAACTCTTGGATAGATCAATCAGAAAGAATAGCTTCGAGGTGGTTTCGTACCCTACAAATGATTTCTTCTTATGTTCTCCGCTAGATACAAAACTCTGCGCTTGGAGGCCCACCACGAGTCTATGATACGTCTCCATCGTATCTACTTCTCCAAACACTTTTGACCTTGTTTTGGACTCTAACTTCCATGATTTGACTGGAACTAACCCAGACTGACGTTGTTTTCAGCAGAATTGCCATGGTGTTATTTTTGTGCAGAAATAAAAGTTCTCGGAATGACCTAAAAATCAACGGAGAATATTTTTGGAATTAATAAAAAATATTGGTGAAACAATCAACACCAGGAGGTCCACACCCTGTCCATGAGGGAGCAGGGCGCCCCCCTGGGGCGCGGCCCCTTGCCTCGTGGCCCCCCTGAGACTCCACTGACCTCAACTCCAACTCTATATATTCACGTTTGGGGAGAAAAGAAAATCAGAGAGAAGGATTCATCGCGTTTTACGATACGGAGCCGCCGCCAAGCCCTAATCTCTCTCGGGAGGGCTGATCTGGAGTCCGTTCGGGGCTCCGGAGAGGGGAATCCGTCGCCATCGTCATCATCAACCTTCCTCCATTGCCAATTTCATGATGCTCACCGCTGTGCATGAGTAATTCCATCGTAGGCTTGCTGGACGATGATGGGTTGGATGAGATTTATCATGTAATCGAGTTAGTTTTGTTAGGTTTGATCCCTAGTATCCACTATGTTCTAAGATTGATGTTGCTATGACTTTGCTATGCTTAATAATTGTCACTAGGGCCCGAGTGCCATGATTTCAGATCTGAACCTATTATGTTTTCATGAATATATGTGAGTTCTTGATCCTATCTTGCAAGTCAATAGTCACCTACTATGTGTTATGATCCGGTAACCCCGAAGTGACAATAATCGGGACCACTCCCGGTGATGACTATAGTTTGAGGAGTTCATGTATTACTAAGTGTTAATGCTTTGTTCTAGTACTCTATTAAAAGGAGGCCTTAATATCCCTTAGTTTCCAATAGGAACCCACTGCCACGGGAGGGTAGGACAAAAGATGTGTTGGGGACACAAGAGATTTCTTGTATTTGGTTGCAGGGTTGTTTGAGAGAGACCATCTTCATCCTAGGCCTCCCATGGATTGATAAACCTTAGGTCATCCACTTGAGGAAAAATTGCTACTGTCCTACAAAACTCTGCGCTTGGAGGCCCACCACGAGTCTACAAGAATAAAGCTGCGTAGTAGACATCACTCCTCCATATATACATCCCTTAGGGCATCGTTTAGACTTGGGGGGGGAGGGGTTGTTTAGATTAAAAGTTCGCCAAAGCTACAACTTTGCGTACTTCGTTTGTGTTCATTGACCAGACCAAGACATCATGGAACCCCACCTTCATTAATAAAGCTTTCCTCTTACATTCGCAATATCCAGATTGCAATTTCAGTTTCTTGCTTGTTCTTTGTTTGCTTGTAGGAAACAGACCTTCGTGGTCAGGTTGATCGTGCTTCGGCGTGGTCAATAACCTCTTGGAGTTGGTTTAGCGATTTCTAAGGCGCGACGTCCTCACACGTTCATAGTCGGATCGTCAAAGTCTACTCCACCAAAAACAATAGCCGCCATCTCATCGAAAGACGGGACAACTTTGCCTCTGTCAAGTGGTATCTGATTTCCAGGTGGCTCGGTGACATTTTCCACTTTGTCATAGTTAGATCGAGTCTGTTATTCATACCTAAAGTCCATGAAAAAGCCAAAAAATAGGTTTAGTTCATATCTGAACCAATCTGAGCCTTTCCATAATATTTTTAGGGTTTTACTTTGTTCAATTTGCGGTTGCATCATCGTGTCTAGTAGCTGGTCTTAGCGTCTAGTCCTTTAGAGTTTTGACTTCTGTCACAGTTTGTCACACCGCCGCCGTACCATCCTCATCATTGCTGCCATATCCTACAATCGTTGCCATAAACCACCACCGCTGCCATATCCTACCACCGCTGCCATATACCACCACCGCTACCATATGCCACCATCGCTGCCATATCCCACAACCGCTGCCATATCATACCACCATATATCCACCACCAGTCCGAGTTCTTTTCATATTAGGTTTGTTTTCCAGATCCATCTATTGTCAGATTCGTGTTTCCTTGCCTGAGTAGGTTCTGAAACAAGAAGTGAGGACACCCCGAGTAGTTTTTAGGCCAAAATTTAGGCGACTGGAAATATTTTTTCCCTATCCTAGTTTTAGGTCCCACGGAGCGTTTTGAGACACTCGCCATCATAGTGACTTTTTGTCGCACTTTTTGGTCGTCGCTGCCGTGATTTTCGGAAAAAAATATAGTCAAAAAATTCCGTGCCTATCTTGTAATTTTGACTTGGGAAGAGTTTTGAGACACTCGCCATTATAGTGATTTTCGGCAAAGAAAGAGGAGCGCAAAAAAAAGAGTGCAAAAAAAGAGGGCAAAAAAAGGAGCGCAAAAAAAAGAAAAAATTCCAAAGTGTGCCCTTGTTTTCGTGTCGCGCCGTGATTTTGTTACTGTTCTAGGTTCGTGTCTCTGGCACGGTCTAGCTTAGGACCAGCGCAGTACCGTCGTTGAGCATTTATTCAACTTTGCATCTCTAAATTGATTATTGCTGACATTTTCTGCTACCATATCATAAGCCATCCCAGCTCCACATACATCTACGTCGTTCATTTCACTCTCCCTGGCAATCGCTCCCAAGCTTTGAGAGTTTTGGCTACAACGGTTGCTAATCACCGCCTGCTGCTGGGTAAGAACTAGTAAGAAGTTGAGATTTGCTTGACGGATTTGTGACACCCTGATAACCCACAAGTATAGGGGATCACAACAGTTTTCGAGCATAGAGTATTCAACCCAAATTTATTGATTCAACACAGGGGAGCCAAAGAATATTCTCAAGTATTAGCAGCTGAGTTGTCAATTTAACCACATCTGAAAGACTTAATATCTGTAGCAAAGTATTTAGTAGCAAAGTAGAATGGAAGTAACGGTAACAGTGGCAAAAGTAACAATAGCAGTTTTGTAGCAGTCATAACAGTGGCAACGGAAAAGTAACTTAGCAAAGATCAATATGAAACAAACTCGTAGGTAATGGATCAATGATGGATAATTATGTCTGGTGGCATTCATCATGCAACAGTTATAACCTAGGGTGAGACAGAACTAGCTCCAATTCATCTATATAATGTAGGCATGTATTCCGAATATAGTCATACATGCTTATGGAAAAGAACTTGCATGACATCTTTTGTCCTATCCTCCCGTGGCAGCGGGGTCCTAATGGAAACTAAGGGATATTAAGGCCTCCTTTTAATAAAGAACCGGACCAAAGCATTAGCACTTAGTGAATACATGAACTCCTCAAACTATGGTAATCACCGGAAATGTAACGCCCACGATGCGGCTATATCTCCCACGTGTCGAGGCACGACTTAGAGGCATAACCGCATGGTGGTTTTGTTGCAAGAGGGGTAATCTTCACACGATCCCATGTACTGAATAACAAAGGGATAAAGAGTTGTCTTACAGTCGCCACTTCACAAAATACATAAGTAATTCATACATCATCCAAATACAATCATAGACCGACTATGGTCAAATCCAAAAGAAAAGGAAGATAAACCCCAAATGCTAGATCCCCGATCATCCCAACTGGGCTCCACTACTGATCATCAGGAAACGACACATAGTAACGACCAAGGTCCTCATCGAACTCCCACTTGAGTTTGGTAGCATCACTTGCACTGGTATCATCGGCACCTGCAACTGTTTGGAAGTATCCGTGAGTCACGAGGACTCAGCAATCTCACACCCGCGAGATCAAGACTATCTAAGCTTATGGGTAGGATAAGGTAATGAGGTGGAGCTGCACCAAGTGCTAAGCAAATATGGTGGCTAACATACGCAGATAAGAGTAAGATGAGAAGCTACGCAACAGTCGAAAAGCTATAAGTGATCAAGAAGTGATCCTGAAACTACTTACGTTCAAGCATAACCCAAGGCCGTGTTCACTTCCCGGACTCCGCCGAAAAGAGACCATCACGGCTACACACGCAGTTGATTCATTTTAATTAAGTCAGGTGTCAAGTTCTCTATAACCAGATATTAACAAATTCCCATCTACCACAAAACCGCGGGCATGACTCTTGAAAGTTTATACACTGCAGGGGTGTCCCAACTTAGCCCATCACAAGCTCTCACGATCAACGAAGGATATTCCTTCTCCTGGAAAGACCCGATCAGTCTCTGAATCCCGGTTACAAGACATTTTGAGAATGGTATATCAAGACCAGCAAGACCACCTGATTGTGCCGACAAATCCCGATAGGAGCTGCACATATCTCGTTCTCAGGGCACACCGGATGAGCAATCCGTACAACTAAAACCAGCCCTCAAGTTTCCCCGAGGTGGCGCTGCAAAGGGCTCTAGTTTGGACCAACACTCAGAGGAGCACTGGCCCGGGGGAGTTAAAATAAAGATGACCCTTGAGTCTACAGAACCCAAGGGAAAAAAGGCTTAGGTGGCAAATGTTAAAACCAAGGTTGGGCCTTGCTGGAGGAGTTTTATTCAAGGCAAACTGTCAAGGGGGTCCCATAACCCCAACCGCGTAAGGAACGCAAAATCAAGGAACATAACACCGGTATGACGGAAACTAGGGCGGCAAGAGTGGAACAAAACACCAGGCAAAAGGCCGAGCCTTCCACACTTTACCAAGTATATAGATGCATTAATTAAAATAAGAGATATTGTGATATCTCAACATATCCATGTTCCAACATGGAACAAACTTCAACTTCACCTGCAACTAACAACGCTATGAGGGGCTGAGCAAAAGTGGTAATATAGCCAAACAACGGTTTTCTAGGAAGGTGGGTTAGAGGCTTGACATGGCAAACTGGGAGGCATGATAAACAAGTGATAGGTAGCGCAACATAGCGATAGAGCGAACAACTAGCAAGCAAAGATAGAAGTGATATCGAGGGTATGGTCATCTTGCATGCACTGTTCTCAGAGTTCTCAAAAGCTTGATCCTCGTTAGCGTACTCAACAGGTTCCTCATTCACGTACTCATCTCCCAGCTCTACTCAAAGCAAGAACGCAAGCAATGGAATAACAATCAATCAAACGGTGCAATGCACAAGCGACATGATGCAATACATGGCATGATATGCAAGATATGATGTGCAATGCATATGTGTACTCCGGAAGGGAAAAGATGATCAAGGCACCAACTTGTCAAAACAAGTATGCCTCTAGAAAGATGAGGTGATATCAGTCGAAATTGATATAGGGATCACCGGAAATGGATGCACGATTTGCAGATGACAAGCAAAATAAGGATGATGCAAATATATGATTAACAACATGATAGCACTTAGAATGCAACAAGAAACTAAGCTACTGCACTCCACCATAGCAACAAAGCATATGGCATTGATGTACAAGAGATTCTTGAAAAAACATAAACAATGAGCTATGGCTAAATCACACTAGAACAGGTTCAAACAAGCATGGCCAAAGTGCAAAAGATATCAGCTTCACGGACTTGGTGAAAATACTAACATGTCAAAACAACATCAAGAAACAATGTTTAGAGCAAACAAACAACATGCTACAGGAAAATATCATGGAAAAAAGGCATGGCATGCTCCTACTAGATGCACTTAATAAAACTCCCTTACTAAACATGAGCCAAAAAGGCACAAGAAATATGATGGCAGCCAAGCAAACATGGAAAGTTATGTTAACAGGTTCAGACTTAGAAGAAACACAGAGCACAGCATAAACAGATTCATGATAGCAACTTTGCAAGCTCATTCTACTCACCACAAAGCATTACATGACAACACAAGCATACCAACAGTAAGAAGACATGTTCATGAAGCTAAACATGGCAAGAGCAAGTTCATAGGATGCATGGATCACTAGCAAAACATATGGTAATATTGATTAACATGTTAACAATCTTCCAGGAACAATATTTAGCAAAAGTAGAGCAAAAAATATACATACTAGAGTACTCCATAATTGCAACCAGAGGCATTAATGGATAGACCATAACCACATGTTCAAAACATCCTTACTGAACTACCTCAAAATAAGCATGGATCTCATGGTAGCAACAAGTTTACATGGCATCAAAATAACATCAGGAAAAGGACTTAGCAAAATCCTAACTGTCTGAAAACAGTAACATCATGGAGCCTACTTTGCATGCTTGTGCTAGTCACCACATAGATCCTAAAAATAATAGACTTGCACCTATGTAAATATTGCATGATGTAGTTCAAAACACATGTAGACATCATGCTCATAGGATGCACACACAAAATGCAACAAAAATGACAAATCTCCATGTTTTGTTAAGAACCAGCAGTTAACATCATATAGCACTCTTGCAATGAGGATAATGGCTTCAAAATGGACAGTAACATGCATGCAAATACCACTAACACTCAGATCTTAATGAGGTGAACATTTCCACATATCATATCCATGAATTGGAGCTACGGTCATGGAGATATAGCATGTTGAACATGGCATAAAAATAACAGGGGAAAAAGACTTGGAAGAATTTCAACCTTCGAGTTTCCAGATCTAGGGTTTTGCACGTGGTTCGAGGTTCGCCGGAGAACGTCGCCGGAGTTGAGGGAGGAGTAGACTAGAGCTGGGGGAAGCTCGTCGGAGGGCAGGGGAGGACGGATCCGGCGCCGGCGAGGCCGGATCCGCGGCGAGGAGGCACGGAGGAGCCGGGGCGGCGCGGTCGGCGGCGGGACGGCGCGGCGGACGGGGCGGAGAAGGCGCGGCGGTGGGGCTGCCGGAGGAGGCGTCGGGCGCGGCTGGGCGGTGGAGGAGGAGCTACGGGCGTGGGGTCGGCGGTGTTGACCAGCGACGCTCGGGCGGCGGCTTCGGGATGGGGGGGGGGCGTGCGGGCCGAGCGGGCTGGCGGCGCGGCTGCCACGTGTCAGGTGCCTGTTGGCGCGGAGCGGCGATAAGGTGTCCGGCGGACGGCGGACATGTGCGGCGGCCGAGAGTTTTTTTTAGGGTTTGGACTGCGAAATTTCGGGGGGATGCACATATTTATAGGTAGAGGGAGCTAGGAGAGTCCAAATGAGGTGCGGTTTTTGCCCACACGATCATGATCCAATGACCAAGAGCATGGAGGGGGTTTTGATGGGTTGTTGTGCTCTTTTGGAGGGGTGTTGGGCTGCAACACAATAGAGGCTTTTGCGGTTACCCGGTTAACCGTTGGGGCATCAAACGACCTCGAAATTGAACACAATTTGACAGGCGGTCTACCGGTGATGCACCAAGGCCACTTGACAAATCTCGACCCATTCCGAGAATGTTTTTCTCCCACTCATGAAAAGATATTAGAGGGGTGCAACGGGGCACGAGAGAGCATCGGATTGCGAAACGGATAACGGGGAAAATGACCGGATGCATGAGACGAACACGAATGCAAATGAGATGCACATGATGACATGATATGAAATGCATGACATGAACTAAATACAAAACGGAAGGCAAAAACCCAACCACAAAGGAAATCTCATATCACATAGCCAAAAATGGCAAGAGTCGGGTTACAAAGATGGAAAGTTACATCCGGGGTGTTACAGGAAAGAATCCCAATTATTGTCACCTTGGGATATGCGGATCATAACTCGTAATAGTTGTCTACAACTTGCAAGATATGACCAAGAACACAAATATATTCATGAAAACATAATAGGTTCAGATCTGAAATCATGGCACTCGGGCCCTAGTGACAAGCATTAAGCATAGCAAAGTCATAGCAACATCAATCATAGAACATAGTGGATACTAGGGATCAAACCCTACCAAAACTAACTCGATTACATGATAAATCTCATCCAACCCATCACCGTCCAGCAAGCCTACGATGGAATTACTCATGCACGGCGGTGAGCATCATGAAATTGGTGATGGAGGAAGGTTAGTGATGATGATGGTGACGATTTCCCCTCTCCGGAGCCCAAAACGGACTCCAGATCTGCCCTCCCGAGGAAGAACAGGAGGTGACAACGGCTCCGTATCATAAAACACGATGAATCCTTCTCTCTGATTTTTTTCTCCCTGAACATGAATATATGGAGTTGGAGTTGAGGTCGGTGGAGGTCCAGGGGACCCACAAGGTAGGGGGCGCACCCTCCGCCCTTGTGGACAACAGGTGGGTCCCCCTTGGTTGATTCTTTCGCCAATATTTTTTTAATTCCAAAAATATTCTCCGGGAAGTTTCAGGTCATTCCGAGAACTTTTATTTCTGCACAAAAATAACACCAAGGCAATTCTGCTGAAAACAGCATCAGTCCGGGTTAGTTCCATACAAATCATGCAAACTAGAGTCCAAAACAAGGGCAAAAGAGTTAGGAAAAGTAGATACGATGGAGACGTATCAACTCCCCCGAGCTTAACCCATTGCTTGTCCTCAAGCAATTCAGTTGACAAACTTAAAGTGACAAGGAAAAACTTTTACAAACTCGGTTTGATCTTGTTGTTGCAAATATGTAAAGCCAACATTCAAATTTTCAGCAAAGATCATGAGCTAACCAAATTCACAATAACATTTAGGTCTCACATTTACTCATATCAATGGCATAATCAACTAGCGAGCAATAATAATAAATCTTAGATGACAACACTTTCTCAAAACAATCATGATATGATATAACAACATGGTATCTTTCTAGCCCTTTCCGAGACCAGAAAACATAAATGTAGAGCACCCCTGAAGATCAAAGACTAACTAGACATTGTAATTCATGGTAAAAGAGATCCAGTCATAGTCATACTCAATATCAATTAATAACAATTCATACTAATGACAGTGGTGCTCTCTAATCAGTGCTTTTTATAAGAGGATGATGACTCAACAATAAAAGTAAATAGATAGGCCCTTCGCAGAGGGAAGCAGGGATTTGTAGAGGTGCCAGAGCTTGAGCTTTTTGAAACAGAGATGAATAATATTTTGAGTGGTATGCTTTCATTGTCGACATAACAACCAAGATATCTTAGTATCTTCCATACTAGATACATTATAGGCGGTTCCCAAACAGAATGGCAAAGTTTATACTCCCCCTCCACTAACAAGCACATTCCACGGCTGGTCCGAAACAATGGGTACCATCCAACTAACAACAATCCTGGGGGAGTTTTGGTTGAAGTTATATTTTGATTTGATTTGAGCATGGAACTGGGCATCCCAATTACGAGCCATTTTCTCGTGAATGACTAGCGGAGTCCACTCATCGTGAGAATAATCCACCTAGCATGGAAGATGCTGAAAGCCCCCAGTCGCTACATGAGCGATTCAGGCATACAAAACAGAGTATTATTTGAAGGTTTAGAGTTTGGCACATGCAAATTTACTTGGAACGGCAGGTAAATACCGCATATAGGTAGGTATGGTGGACTCATATGGAACAACTTTGGGTTTATGAAAGTGGATGCACAAGCAGTATTGCCGATTAGTACAAGTGAAGGCTAGCAAGAGATTGAGGAGCGACCAACTAGAGAGCGACAACAATCATAAACATGCATTGAGATTAACCAACATTGAGTGAAAGCATGAGTAGGATATAAATCACCATGAACATAAATATCGTGGAGGCTATGTTGATTTTGGTTCAACTACATGCGTGAACATGTACCAAGTCAAGCCACTCGAATCGTTCAAAGGAGGAGACCATCCTATCATACTACATCACAACCATTTTAAAGGCATGTTGGCACGCAATGTAAACCATTATAAACTCCTAGCTAATTAAGCATGGCATGAATAACTATAATCTCTAATTGTGATTGCAAACATGTTTCATTCATAATGGGCTGAATCAGGAACGATGAACTAATCATATTTACAAAAACAAGATAGGTCGAGTTCATACCAGCTTTTCATCATATATCATCATTATTGCCTTTCACTTGCACAACTAAATGGTGTGGATAATAATAATAATAGTGCACGTGCATTGGACTATGCTGGAATCTGTAAACATTTATTCAAAGGAGACGACAAGGTAATATGGGCTCTCTTGTTAGATCAACAATAATGCAAATTAGAGCCATTGAACATTTCCATCGTGGTCTTCTCCTCTCGACCCAAAGAAAGGAAAAAGAATTTCAAAGAAACACAATGAAATGCTTCTGGAGTTTTTGTTTTTCTAAAGAAAGTAAAGCAAGAATGAGAAAAACAATTTACATGGGAAAGCTTCCAACAAGCAAAATAAGAACGAGAAATATTTTTGGTTTTTCTTTAATACTACTACTAAATAAACATGGAAAGGAAACTAAAAAGAAGCTACAACTAATTTTTTTTTCTTATATTTTTTCAAACATACAAGAAGAAAGCGAGAAAAAGAAAATAAACTAGCATGATTAATACGATGAAAAAGTATGAACACCAACAACTGAAATGAGTGTGAACATGAATGTAATGTCGGTGAGAAATATGTACTCCCCCAAGCTTAGGCTTTTGGCCTAAGTTGGTCTAGGGCCACGGCTGGCCTGGCAGATATCCAAAGTTGTAGTTGGGGTTGTACTGGGATGCAGCAGCTACTGCCTGAAGGGCTGCAGCATGGAGGCGAGAGGCCTCCACCTCTCTCTCATACTTGTTTGCCTCCTCTCTAGTTATAAAATATCTCCTTTTTACCTGAAAGTTAAAGAAGGCAGTAGCAGGAAGGGTAATACGGACAGCATGATGTCGGTCAAAGATTAGTCGGTACCGGAGGGACTGTTCGTTCCTCTTAAGAAACTGGTAGCGTACGAAATCATTATAATCAAGAAAAGCAGGTGGTAGCTCAATGTCATTCCCCCTTATCGATACTCCAAGATAGTTAGCTAAACCGGTTGCATAATTCCACCAAATAAATATCCATCTATAGCATTAAGATTTAACCTCCTCACAATAATGGCCCCCAAGTTATATCATTTATCACCCAACACTGCACACTTGAGGACACTAAGATCTGATGCAGAAAGGTGGCTATGATCATGCTTACCATTAATGCATCTTCCTATAAAGAGAGCAAAATAATGTATGGCAGGAAAATGAATGCTCCCGATGGAAGCTTGTGTAATACTTCTAGTTTCTCCCACAGTAATGCTAGCAAGGAAATCATTATACTCATTTTTGCGAGGCTCACTATCAGTGCCCCATTGTGGAATTTTGCATGCAGTACTAAAATCTTCAAGGTCCATGGTATATGATTCATCATAAAGATCAAATAAAACAGTATGGGTATTGTGCTCAGATGTAAATTTAAACCTTCACACGAATGAATAGGTGAGTTGATAGTACCGAGGACACTTATCTGATATGAAGTCCTCAAGATCAGCATCCCGTACATACGTGATACTTCTCCAACGTATCTATAATTTTTTATTGTTCCATGCTATTATATTATCTGTTTTGGATGTTTTATATGCATTAATATGTTATTTTATATTATTTTTGGGACTAACTTATTAACATTGAGCCCAATGCCAGTTTCTGTTTTTCCTTGTTTTTAGTTTCGTAGAAAAGGAATACCAAACGGAGTCCAAACGGAATAAAACATTCGCAATGATTTTTCTTGGACCAGAAGACACCCAAGAGACTTGGAGTGCAAGTCAGAAGAGCTACGAGTCCTCCACAAGGGTGGAGGGCACGACCCCTACCTTGTGGGACCCTTAGTGACCCCTGACCTGGATCTTCTTCCTATATATTCACATATATTCCCAAACCACCAGAAGTATCCATGAAAACACTTTTCCACCACTGCAACCTTCTATTCCCGTGAGTTCCCATCTTGGGGCCTTTTCCGGCATCCTGCCGGAGGGGGATTTGATCAGGGAGGGCATCTACATCAACTCTATTGCCATTCCGATGAAGCGTGAGTAGTTTACCACAGTCCTACGGGTCCATAGCTAGTAGCTATATGGCTTCTTCTCTCTCTTTGATTCTCAATACCATGTTCTCCTCGATTTCTTGGAGATCTATCCGATGTAATCTTCTTTTGCGGTGTGTTTGTCAAGATCCAATGAATTGTAGATTTATGATAAGCTTATCTATGAATATTATTTGAATCTTCTCTAAAATCTTTTATTCATGATTTGATATCTTTGTAATTCTCTTCAAACTATCGGTTTAGTTTGGCCAACTAGAATGGTTTTTCTTGCAATGGGAGAAGTGCTTAGCTTTGGGTTCAATCTTGCGATGTCCTTTCCCAGTGATAGTAGGGGTATCAAGGCACGTATTGTATTGTTTCCATCCAGGATAAAAAAGATGGAGTTTACATCATATTGCTTGAGTTTGTTCCTCTACATCATGTCATCTTACTTAATGTGTTACTCTGTTCTTCATGAACTTAATAATCTACATGCAGGCAGGAGTTGGTCGACGTGTGGAGTAATAGTAGTACATGTAGGCTGGAGTCGGCCTACTTGACACGGACATGATGCCTATATTTCATAATCATTACCTTAGAAATCATCAAAACTTTGCGCGTTTCTATCAATTGCTCGACAATAATTTGTTCACCCACCGTATTATTTGCTATCTTGAGAGAAGCCTCTAGTAAAACCTATGGCCCCTAGGCCTATTGTCCATCATATAAGTTTCCTACTATTTTGCAATCTTTTACTTTCCAATCTATAAACCAAAAAACCCCAAAAATATTTACTTCATCTTTTGTTTACTTTTATCTATCTCCATCAGATCTCACTTTTGCAAGTGACCGCGAAGGGATTGACAACCCCTTTATCACGTTGGGTGCAAGTGTTTGATTGTTTGTGCAGGTATTGGTGATTTGTGTGTTGTCTCCTACTGGATTGATACCTTGGTTCTCTAACTAAGGGAAATACTTATCTCTACTTTGCTGCATCACCCTTTCCTCTTCAAGGGAAAAACCAACGCAAGCTCAAGAAGTAGCACGAAGAATTTCTAGCACCGTTGCCGGGGAGATCTACGCCAACGTCAAGACATACCAAGTACCCATCATAAAACTCTTATATCTTGTTTTACATTCTTCGCCATTTGCCTCTCGTTTTCCTCTCCCCCACTTCTAAATGATTTTCAAAAATATTTTATTTTTTCTTCGCCCCTCTTTCGTTCATCTTCTTCGTTGCTTTTTGTTTGCCCACTTGTTAGATTGTTTTGTTTCTACCATGTATGAATCTGGGGAGATTATCGATAAAAAGGAGAGTAGTAAGGATGTTGGAAACTTTGATGCTTTTGCTAATTTTAGTCCTCATGAAGAATCTACTATCATGTATACTAAAAAACTTCGCATAGGGAGTGGCAATATTATTGGAAAAGGGGGTTATTCAAGATTTCTTTACTTGTGCCAGTGCGTTACCCACGTTATGTGGATCGATTCTCCATAAAACTTGTAGTCTTGCGGATGCTATATCTTTGCTTGTGGTTGAACTTGAAAGACAAATTGTTAATATGCATCCATCCATACAAAGGATTTTTCTAGAGCTTTCTAATATTGAGCATTTTTCTGTTAAGCGCGCCGTTGCTATATTTCTAGCCCATGAGTTTAGATTTATTATGAAAGAAGCTAGTGGATTTTTCGCGCATTATAAATTAGATGATGGTCGTCCTCCCATAGAGGGGATTCTCTTTAACCAAGAGGAAATAATGCATTTACAATCTCTAGATCATGTTGCTTATAATGAAAATTTACGAAAGAGGGTCCCTACCGATGTTTTAGTTGATAAGATTTCTGAACATAATGATTATTTTGCTATAAAAAACAACGGATTGGGTTTTTATCTTGGACACAAGCTCATGACTTTTACCAAAAGAATGCTTACAATGATGAGTTGGTCATACAATATGAGGGGCCGAAGGAGGAACCAATTCCTCCCGAACTTGATCTTAGGGATCCTTATCCCATTAAATTTAGCCCTTTTGATTACTTTTTCTTACCACAAAGAAAACCTTCTGCTGAACGAAGGGAGTATGAGATGAGCTTTCGACATTTGCCTTATTATTACTATGATGTGTTTTATTCCTAGCTAAGGGCGTTAAACAATAGCACTTGTTGGGAGGCAACCCAATTTTATTTTTGTTCTTCGCTTTTTGGTTCTGTTCTTTCAATAAATAATTAATCTAGCCTCTGGTTAGATGTGTTTTTGTGTTTTAATTAGTGTTTGTGCCAAGTAACACTACAGGAATCAGGCACTTTGTCGTCTGCCATGGCGGACGGCAAAGGCCTTTGCCGTCAGCCAGCAGACGGCAACAGGGTCCGATTGAATAAGCTACGGCAAAGGGCACTTTGCCGTGTGCTGGCGAACGGCAAAGATGAAATGGTCTTTGTCGTCTGCCAGCAGATGGCAAAGAGCCTGGATGGCACACGTGGCAGGTTAGGTCCGTTAGGGGGTTAACAGCGTGATTTGTCGCCTGCTAGCAGACGGCAAAGACCTTTGCATCTTTGTCATGTGCTAGCAGACAACAAAGTGCGCAAATAGGCCAACCCAAATGCCCCCAGGTAGCTGCCACGTGGCATGCTATGCCGTCTGCTGGCAGACGACAAAGATGCAAAGGTCTTTCTCATCTGCCAGCAGATGCCAAAGCTGCCAAATAGGCCAGCCCAGTGCACCCCAGGTTGCACAGATAGTTGCCACGTGGCAGCTTTGCCATCTGTTGGCGGATGACAAAGCTCTTTGTCGTCTGCCAGCAGACAACAAAGAGCATGTACAACATTTGAGAATACTTTTAACTTAAATTCATTCAATTTCACATATATATAAATATACACATTTGAGAATCCTTTCAACAAGCATAACAACACATATACATACCAAATCATATCCATGCCATATGGATATGATCATCAAACACATATACATACCAAATCAGAAGTCCATATGCAACATATATAGCTAGCCAACATATCCAACAACAAGCATACAATGGTTTCATCCATACATACATATATAGTTAGCAAGTTTCACATTGTTCATCCTACAAAATCAAAACAAAAAGGAAGCACAATGAGAAGAGTAGACTCCATCAACACAAGCTTCCTCATCAAAAGCAAATCTGCAAATTGGGAAAGAAGAAAGTTAGAAGAAGAAGAAGACTAGAAGAACAAGACTAGCTAGAAGAAGAAGAAGAAGAAGAATTTTTGTTCTCTTTCTTTTTCTCCTCTGTTCTTCTTTATCTTCTTCTTCTTCTAGCTAAGGTAGGTAAAATGCCATTTTTGGCTAAGCTAGGTAAAAATGCTAAGTGTAGGTCATTTTAGAGCTAAGCTAGGTAAATAGGTCATTTTGGAGCTTAGTAAGGTTATTATGTCATTTTTGTGGAAAATAAGCTACGTCTATGTTATTTTGGAGGTAACAAAGATTATCATGCAATTTTTGACCTAAGTATGCTAAGTATGTCGTAAATGAACTAAAGAAGCTAAGTATATGTCATTTTTAGCTAACCTAGGTAGTTATGCCACTTTTGACCTAAGTAAGCTAATTATGTCGTAAATGAACTAGGTAAGCCAAGCATAGATCATTATTGAGCTATACTAGGTAGTTATGCCATTTTAGCTAACTAAGCATATTAAGTCATTTAGGAGAAAAAAATGCTAAGTATAGGTCATTTTATAGGGGAAAACTTTGTTTTTGCCACTCTAGTTTTTGCCAACTTTGCTTATGCCACTCTAGAATTTGACATCTCACTTTTGCCACTCTTAGCTTTTGACAATACATCCCAAATGCCATTCCATGGCAAAAATGACAATTTTTCATTTGCCACTCTTAGCTTTTGACATGTATCACAATTGCCACTCTAAATTTTTTGCTTTTGCCACGGAATGGCAAAAGTGATATATTGTCAAAAGCTAAGAGTGGCAGAAGTGAGATGTCAAATTCTAGAGTGGCATAAGCAAAGTTGGCAAAAACTAGAGTGGCAAAAACAAACTTTTCCCATTTTATAGCTATCCTAGGTAAAGTATAGGTTAACTAAGCTTATTATGTCAATTTGGAGAAAAATAAGGTAAGTATAGGTCATTTTTGTGGTAACCTAGGTGATGATGCCATTTTTGAGCCAACTTACGTAAGTAAAGCTCATTTTTTTATCTAACTTAGGTAATTATGCCATTTAGGAGGAAAATAAGCTAAGTATGCATTTGTAAAGCAAAACACTAGAGAAAACTTACCATCATCACAATAAATGTGATGAAGATCGCAACTAAGGTAACAATTGATCCAACAACATAATGATACCAAGCCTCATTATCAATGGCATATTTTATAATCTTCTTAAGCTTTAGGCGCATTGCATCCATCTTCAAGCGCATTACATTCTTCTTCATCTTGTGATCATCGACGACATCGGCAACATACAACTCTAATGTCATCTTCTCTTCTTCTCTTCTTTTAGTTTCTTCTTTCAAATACTCATTTTCTTTTTCAACTAAATTTAACTTCTCAACCAAAGGGTTGGTTTCAAATTCCGGTTCACATACCTCCTAGATTAAAATATCTCTATGTCAACTTGATGGCCATAATTTTCATAAATGCGAAATGCAACAAAGAGTTATAAAAGAGAATTTACCACATTAGAATCATAAAGCAGGCGAGGGCCGACGGGGACGGACATCAAGACCATGGCACTATGTATAAGAAACAACCATACAAAGTAAGAAAACTATACAAGTAACTATATAAATCATACCATCATATAAGTAACTATACAAATCAAGTACAACATAAAAAAATTGAATACCTAATAATAATCTGGATCGTCGGGTTCAATAAATGCTCCGGGATCAATAAATGCATCATCATCATCACTACCAGTAATGACGTGCTCATCATCATCAGTAATAAATGCATCATCATGTGGAAGGCAACCTTTACGTAATCGGTCAAGCATTGACAGGTCATCCGCAGCAGTAACCTCTTCTAGTTTAGGCTCTTCTTGTTCCGGCTCAGGGGTGAAGTCGGGTTCACTATCGTTGTCTACTTCAATGTTCTGGGGTGAAGTAGAGCGGTTCTTGAAACGTTTTTTGGAAAGACGTGTTTCTTGGAAGAATTCTACTTCATATGTGTCTGGTTTAATGTGAGGTTCATAATCCTCTTCATTGGGGGGAGGTGGTCTAACACGTGGCGGCACTTCATAAACAACATCCCAACCATCGAGATTTGGATCACTTTGACAGGCCCACGGTAGATAGAAAACTTGGGTTGCCTATTGAGCCATTATATAGACATCAGGAACATCCAAATGGGTGCTTTGTTTGATTTCCACTGGCCCTAGGTGTTCATGAGTGCTTCTAGTATCCTTCGGCTGGAACCAATAACATTTGAAGACTACGACATTTGGTGGGTTCGCACCATAGAATTGACGTTCATAAATTGCTTCAACTCTTCCATAATACTCATTATCTCCTTCGTCGATAGCAGAGACACAAAAATTTGTAGACTTTCGGTCGGCCATAGATAGCTCTTTGCCATAGGTACAAAAGCCATACCCATTGATGTCGTATTTGTCAAATGAACAAACCTTAAAGTCGAAACCATTAGCGGCTTGTCTCAGATTGGCGTCCATAAACTCTGAATTAGCCTACAAGTTTAATACGAAAGGGATTTTTGCATTAGCCACAAATTAGAGGAAGAAATGCAATGGTCTAATGGAAATTACCATTTGTTTCAACCAAGAGATGAAACTGGGATAGATGCCTCCATGCTTTGCTAGAAGCTCATACTCTTCGACGGAATCCTTTTGGATCACCGCTCCATACGAGAATTTGGTGACGTAAAGACTGTACCAAATTTATCCGAGAATAAGAGCAGTTCAAAGGAATTAGAAGTTGCGAAACAATGTACCAAGAACTTACTCGATGTACGGACGCACTTCTGTTAGGTTGGTGAAGATATACAACGAAATGATCTGCCATTCTTTGAAATCCAACATTAAGGAATTACAAGCACCGACTAGTGTGAGATCCCCTTTGAATAGGCTGAGGTTGGATCCACCCTTTTTAGGTTCATCAGCATTGTACCGAGGCTTCGGATTACGCAAATGATGATTTTTGGCTTCATAGTGTGCTATCACAAAGTTTGCCGCCTCGTCAGTAATGAATGCCTCAGGCATCGATGCTTCAATTCTACGTTTATTTTCAAATTTTGCTCGTAGCGTCTTCCGCATCCTCTCAGTTGTGTAGCGCCAACGATTTTGCACACCCCCCCAATCTTGCCTCGGTTGGGAGATGCAAAATCAAGTGCTGCATTGGATTAAAGAATCCCGGCGGAAAGATCTTCTCTAACTTGCAGATTAACTCTGGCGCAAACCCTTCCATTTCTTCTAGAAGGCGAGGCGATAGTTCTTTCGCACAAAGAACACAGAAGAAATAGCTCAGCACTGCCAGTACTAGCCATTCATCCTCAGAGATGAAGCCACGCGGCATCACCGGCATTACTCGCTCAATCCATATGTGCCAATCATGACTCTTGAGACCGAATATCTTCAATTTATCAAGACTCGCTCCCCTCTTTAGATTCGCTGCATACCCATCGGGGAACATCAACTGGTTTTGCGCCCACAAGATAATTTTCCTCATAGATGGCCTTCCAAGATTGAACCATGCCTTTGGGTAGTACATGGCCTTTGGGTAGAAAACGTCCAAATATTGTCATCATTGCGTCGTAGCATTCTCTACCCAAGTTGAATTGAGCCTTCAGAGCCATTATTTGTGAGATGGCATCCAACTGACAAAGCTCAGTGTGCTCGTGGAGAGGATGTTTTGAAGACTCCAACATTTCATTGAAGGCCTTTGCAGATTCCGCCATCTCATCGTCCAAGTCCCGAGCATCATCAAAGTCTTGCACCATGTCTTGCATCCCGGTACCATGCTCGTCGGTGCGACGACGAAGCACCTCAGCTCTGGCTCGTTGGCCAGACTCGCCATGAAATGTCCACACCGTATAATCTGGCGTAAAACCCCTCTTCTGCATGTGTTTTCCCATTTCATCCTTTGTCCTCTTGTGGCAATTGTTGCACCCGGCACAGGGGCACCTTGTCGTCATCTGGCCATTTGCAAATGCGGCTCTCAGAAACCCCTTATTTTTTGTTAACCATTCAATGGTCATGTCTTTCTAACTAGTGTGACTGGTGTACATCCATGCACGATCACTCATCTTGCCTAGCTACTGGACACATAAGAAATATATATATATATAAATCAGCATGTATATATTTATTAGTTAATGGAGTTTGGCACTTTTATTACGTCCATGCAACCTAGATGCTAATAGGTAAAGATAGGTCCTAATCCCACCCGAGTATGTGTAGATTGGGTTCATTTTCCCATGTTCTGCTCCGGATCCGACGCAAAATTTCGACAGCACCTCCCCGCTGTTCTCCTGATACATGTCTCGGCAATAAGCAAAGAGGATGTGTACCCGGAGAACAACAGGGAGGCATTGACGAAATTCTGTATATGATCCCGAGCAGAGCATATGGGAAAATGAGCCGAATCTACACATACTCGGGCTGTCCATGGATAACGTTGGACAATTTGAAAGAATCATGATTATAAATATGCAAATACATGCATATTTATAGATGTAACCCTTTCGAACATGAGACGCATAGTGGTCACGCATACTGATGATTGAAGACACCTATAGCTAGAAAGTTTCATTGGCACGAAGACCGGAACAGAGCAAATGAAGGGGGAGGAGGAGATGTCATTTCTGCTCACCCACGAACGCAGGGGTGGAGCTCGTCGAACACTAGACCCTCGCAGCGACGAAAAAAACAGCACATTTAAATCGAAAGATGAGTAACATAGCAATATTCTTATTTCCGTCAACCTAACTAAATATTTATGACATGACGAGTGGGTTAGGGGGTTCATCAGCATTGATGAAACCCTAAATAGCAAGTATCATCGGTGCGAGATACATGTGGCGCTCGACATTGAACACTAGATCCACATCCCACAAGTGACGTCGGCGCCCGGCGTCCCGTGCGCAGCAATAGTTCTGGGGCCCGATGACGGTCGAACACCTTGGCGAATTTGTCTGGTAGCCTCTACGATGAGGATTAAAGCCAAGTTTTGGAACTTCAAACAACCAAACCAACTTGAGTCAGTTTGGGTGTTTCAAGTTTCAACCTGGGATTTTAATCGTCGTCGTACAGGCTGCAAGACAAATTCTCAAAGGTGTTCGACCGCCATCGACCCCGAGAACTGTTGCTGCGCGTGGAACGTGGATGTAGTGTTCGACACCGATGACCAGATGTATCTCGCATAGACTATACTTGCTATTTAGGGTTCCATCGACGTCGAGGAACCCCCTAACCTGCTCGGTGACCGGCGATCCACGACCCACTATCTTTTTTCCTTTTCCTTCTTCTTCTACTTATTCTTCCTTTTTCAATTTTTTTCTTCTTCTAATTATCGAAACCTAAACCTAGTACAAACCTAATCCTACCCCCGATCAGTCCAGGCGTGGCGTGGCGGCGGGCCCGTACGGAGGCGGGCGTGGTGCGGTTAAGCGGTGAGCGCGCAAACGCCGGCCGAAGCATGAGGGAGTGGAGCGAGGGCGGACGAGGCCTCACCGGGGCCCTGTAGTTGTGCAAAAGCGGGCTCGGGGAGGTGCCGGAGCTCGGGCCGGCGGTGGTCGACGACGGGATGGTGACATCGCGATGAGGTGGCCGCGTTCGGCGACGTCGTCAGCGAGGCAAGGTAGAGGCCTCGGGCGGCGACGCGTGGGGGCAAAGGAGGGGCGAGGAGGCGACGGGTGAGGCGAGGAGGAGGTGGTGATGGGGCGGGGCGGCGCCGGGGATGGCGGATGGCGGATGGCGGCGGGGTGTGTCAGGGCATGGCCCGATCCAGAACTGGATCTGGGGGCGGGGCGCCGGGGCAGTGGGGGTCGGGGGGGTCAGGGGTGGGGGCTGCGACGCGAGTGAGGTGAGGGTCGGGAGAGAGAGAGAGAGGGGGGGGGTGGGGCACGGACGCCGGCCCTATTTCACTTAGGTCACAGCTTTTTGTTGTCTGCTAGCAGACGACAAAGAGCCTACCTAGTTGGGTGGGGCCAGGGAAAACAGCCGTTAAAACGACCACTTTCTTTGCTGTCTGCTGGCTGACGTCAACGGAGCTTTGTCGTCCGCTAGCATACGGAAAAGAAAAGTGGCCATTAGGTCATTCTCATTAGTCGGCCACCCACAACAGACGGCAAAGCTTCGATGCCGTCAGCTAGCAGACGACAAAGAGTGGGCTGACGGCAAACACCTTCTTTGATGTCCGCTCTTTCTTTGCCATTTAAGCTGATGGCAAAGAAGTTCTTTGCCATCAGCTAGCAGACGGCAAAGGGCAGGCTGACGGCAAAGATCCCGAGTCGAGTAGTGTAAGATCTTTCGGATGGCATACAATGATAGTTGTTTTGATCTTCCTAAAAAAACAAAAACTTCTACGCCCAGGAAAATAATTTTCATTTTTTTAAAGAAGTGGGCTTTTGATATTAATTCGTGTTGCAAAAGATTGGTAAACAAATTGCAAAGGTTGTCCTAATTTTTCAGAAGTTTTGGAGTTACAGAAGTATTCGACAGCTATAGATTACTACAGATTGTTCTGTTTTTGACATATTCTATTTTCTATGTGTTGTTTGCTTATTTTGATGAATTTGTGGGTAGTATCGGGGGGGGGGGGGGTATGAACCATGGAAAAGTTTGAATACAGTAGATATTACACCATTATAAATAAATAATGAGTTCACAACAGTACCAAAAGTGGTGATTTGTTTTCTTATACTAACGGAGCTTATGAGATTTTCTGTTGAGTTTTGTGTTGTGAAGTTTTCAAGTTTTGGGTAAGGATTTGATGGACTATGGAATAATGAGTGGCAAGATCCTAAGCTTGGGGATGCCGCGGAAGGTATCCCCTCTTTCGTCTTCGTGTATCGGTAACTTTACTTCAGGCTATATTTTTATTCACCACATGATATGTGTTTTGCTTGGAGCATCTTCTATCATATGAGTCTATAAATTTTTTTTGTTTGCCACAATCATCCTTGTTGTACACACCTTTCGAGAGGGACACGCATGAATTGTGAATTATTAGAATACTCTATGTGCTTCACCTGTATCTTTTGAGCTAGGCAATTTTGCTCTAGCGCATCACTTATATCTTTTTAGAGCACAATAGTGGTTTTATTTTGTTGAAATTATTGAACTCTCATGCTTCACTTATATCATTTTGAGAATCTTTTTAAACAACACAGTAATTTGCTTTGGTTATAAATTTAGTCCTATTATGATAGACATCCAAGAGGGATATAATAAAAACTTTCATATAAAGTGCATTGAATTCCATGAGAACTTTGATTCCTTATAATTGTTTTGAGATATAAAGATGGTGATATTAGAGTCATGCTAGTGAGTAATTGTGAATTGGAGACACACTTGTGTTATGGTTTGTGATTCCCGTAGCATGCACGTATGGTGAACCATTATGTAATGAAGTTGGAGCATGATGTATTTTTTGATAGTATTCCTTATGCGTGATGGTCGGGGATGAGCGATGGTCTTTTCCTACCAATCTATCCCCCTAGGAGCATGTGCGTAGTACTTTGTTTTAATGACTAATAGATTTTCGCAATAAGTATGTGAGTTCTTTATGACTAATGTTGAGTCCATGGATTATACGCACTCTCACCATTCCACCATTGCTAGCCTCTCTAGTGCCGCGCAACTTTCGCCGGTACCATACACCCACCATATACCTTCCTCAAAACAGCCACCATACCTACCTATTATGGCATTTCCATATCCATTCTGAGATATATTGCCATGCAACTTTCCACCGTTCCATTTTATTATGACATGTTCCATCATTGTCATATTGCTTTGCACGATCATGTAGTTGACATCGTATTTGTGGCAGAGCCACCTTTCATCATTATTTTATACATGTTGCTCTTGAGTCATTGCACATCCTGGTACACCGCCGGAGGCATTCATATAGAGTCATATTTTGTTCTAAGTATTGAGTTGTAATTTTTGAGTTGTAAGTAAATAAGAGTGATGATTTTCATTATTAGAGCATTGTCCCATGTGAGGAAAAAAATAAAAGGGACGCCAAAGGCCAAAAAAATAAAAAAAAAGAGATAAAAAAAGAGAATGGGCAATGTTACTATGCATTTTTTCCACACTTGTGCTTCAAAGTAGCACCATGATCTAGTGGGAATTTTTCATTATAGAACTTGGCTTGTATATTCAAACGATGGGCTTCCTCAAATTTCCCTAGGTCTTCATGAGCAAGCAAGTTGGATGCACACCCACTTAGTTTTCTTTTGAGCTTTCATAAACTTATAACTCTAGTGCATCCGTTGCATGGCAATCCCTATTCACTCACATTGATATCTATTGATGGGCATTTCCATAGCCCGTTGATATGCCTAGTTGATGTGAGACTATCTCCCTCTTTTTTGTCTTCTCCACAACCACCATATTCTATTCCACCTATAGTGCTATGTACATGGCTCACGCTCATGTATTGCGTGTAAGTTGAAATTTTTTGAGAACATCAAAAGTATGAAACAATTGCTTGGCTTCTCATCAGGGTTGTGCATGATTTGAATATTTTGTGTGATGAAGATGGATCATAGCCAGACTATATGATTTTGTAGGGATAAGCTTTCTTTGGCCATGTTATTTTGAGAAGACATAATTACCTTGTTAGTATGCTTGAAGTACTATTGTTTTTATGTTAACATTAAACTTATGTTTTGAATCTTATGGATCTGAACATTCATGCCACAATAAAGAAAATTACATGGATAAATATGTTAGGTAGCATTCCACATGAAAAGTTCTGTTTTTATCATTTACCTACTCGAGGACGAGCACGAATTAAGCTTGGGATGCTTGATACGTCTCCAACATATCTATAATTTTTGATTGTTCCATGTTATTATATTATCTATTTTGGATGTTTTATATGCATTACTATGCCATTTTATATTATTTTTGGGACTAACTTATTAACCTAGAGCCTAGTGCCAGTTTTTGTTTTTTCCTTGTTTTTGAGATTCGCAAAAAATGAATACCAAATGGAGTCCAAATGGAATAAAACATTCATGATGATTTTTCTTGGACCACACTACTGCAGGATGCTGCTAACGCGACACTAGATCAGAGACCCTTCCACAAAACTGTGTGCGATGCAATAATTGCAAAAGATGGTGCAAAAAACCCGTCAAAAAAGGTGCAAAACATTTGCGATGATGGATGCATCAAACACGGTTCAGATTTTAGTTGCGTGTGCGATGCAGGGCATACGATTCAGTTCAATTAGCTGTCTGTGATGAGGCAACACAAAAGAAATGGGCAGCCCGATGAAGGCGTGTGCGATATACAACATACGGTTCACTCGGATGAACTGTTTGTGATTAGGCAACACAAAAGAAATGGTCAATCAGATCAAGTGTGTGCGATATACGGCATGCGGTTCACTTGGCCTTGTCGTCAGTGTGTGACCTTTGTGGCAACCGTTCGCTACCCACTAGCCTCTTCTTGTACCGTGGCAACCGTCCACCACCTCTTCGCCTTTCCCTCTCGATTTGGAACTCCTGTCGCACACTCTTCCTCCCTCCATTTTCCTTCACCCTTTCCTTCTGCCATTGTTTGATCGTCTTCTCCATGGAGAGAACGGGCCGGAAACGACCCCATTATTCTTGCCCTGATATGAAAGATGACATGGTGGAGGAACTCATTGATCGGTGTGATGTCATTACCTCGGCTAGCATGGCAGGTTCGTTCAAGACCATTCTCGACTCAACTAATAACATCATTACAAGCAACCCAAGGGTCCAGGAGCGGTTTGATCTCCCCTATCTTCTTCACCGTGACCCTGATCACTGGCGAGGGGACGACGGAAGCCTCGCCTTGTGCAAGTTGATGTCGCTTGATAATGATACATGTGATGTTAAGATGCCATCGCTTGAGCGTAAGGCTTGGGAAGGCGCAAATGGATATTGGGTTGTTTATATTGGGAACTTGTGAATGTGTACACTCGTCACTGGGTTCCACTTCCAAAAATCTCAGACTGCCCTGAAGTTGAGCACACCAGTATTCTATGTACGTTCAAATACGATCATGGCGACTATCGTCTACGGAAGATAGCAATTTGTCGAGTTCCCAACCACTCTTGGAATTACACAAACTATGAATTTGTTGCTATCTTCGACAAGCTTGTTGCCATCCTTGCTTCCACGACTCGATGGATATTGCTCAAAAATCAATTTTTGCACACAGATGAGTACTGTGATGCAATTCAATACGAGGGTCTTGTGCTTGCTGCCACCACTTGTGGCACTGTTTTTGCATGGAATCCTTATGGTTTCGGTACGTTTGTCTTCCAGCATAATTATAATTGTTTCATCCACATGCATGCGGGTTAGCTAGCTAGTTTCCCTTTACTAATTAACCTTCTTCTGTTTCCAAGGTCCTATGAACATTCCACCACCTATACTTGAAATTTTTTATAACCAAGGGGGATATGAGGATGGTGATAATCACGAGCATGAGGAGCAGCAGGACCCATATACTCAGTGGCGCCTGGCAACTTATTCCAAGGGATCACCTCTTCTTGTCTATATACAGGGCACTGCTGATTTTAGTAAGGAAGCAGGTGTTGTCTCGCATGGTCGCACTCTCCGGACCTATTCCAACATCCGTTGTAGGGTATTCGGGATGGATACTAGTGTGCTAGCTCCCACACCTTCTCCCTGGTTCAGTATTGATAGTCTTGGAGAAAACCCGCTCTACCTTGGACAAAACTATCCAATGATGGTGAAAGGTGATGCAGCTGATGTTGACACAATGTTACTACCATTTATGAGAAGCAACTGTACCTATACCTCAGACATTGCTATGCTTCCCTACGGTGGCTATCACAATATGGGTATTGAAATAGGCCGCTTCAGCCTGGATGATCAGTCCTGCGTTGATCTCAAGATTGACAGTAGCTGGCCCTTCCCGAAGAATCACTTCTGGTTCAAAGCAAGCATTTCCAACGCCGACGAGTGGTTGAGCTGAAGTTTATTTCATCCCTTTCTTATTTGTTGTGTGAGAAAAACTTTACTTTACTAGAATGTTTTGTTGGAAATGATCTATAATCCAACATGTATCCTCATTGTCGTTGTGGATTGATGACTTGTTGTATGTAATCAATGGTACTTTTGCATATGCGTCCATCAACTCACGCCTGCTAGTGGTGTCCATATGAACAGTTCTAGTGATTTTAGTTCAAAAATTAGATAGTGCTAGTGACTTTTAGCTACATATTTTGACAAATCGCGGTGTTACAAGGTTGACAAATGGCAATGTTACTAGATAAACAAATGTCAATCTTTCCAGTTTGACAAATGGCAACATACCCAATATGACAGATGCGAATCTTACCCAATTGTTTCTATGTGGTTGCACACAGGTCATCCAAAACAACTGTTTGCATTGAAGGGATGCACAAATCATGCACTGCGAATTTTCCCTTGACTTAACGGGCAAGACCATAGCAATCACTTTGCATACGGGTGTTCTATCTAAAACGTTTGCGATCAAAAGCTGCACAAATCCTGCTCGACACATTTTCCCTTGGCTTCTTGGGGAAGCTGTCAGTTTTCATATGGGTGTTCTAACTAAAACGTTATGAGTGTTTTATATTTAAAAACCATTGACGTTTTTTTCAAAAGAAAACCGTTTGATAAGTCTCCACATTAAGAGAGAAAAACGCAAGTTCCTTCAAACCATATCTTTCATTCAGTCACACTGCGAATTTATATGCATATGATCGAGAATTCGAGATACAGTATTAAACCCCAAAAAACTATTTCTGGCAGCGGCGGAGGTGGCGTGCCGCGCCGTTGTTGTCGTCCTCTGGGACGCCGTTGTTGAAGTCTTCAATTCACCACAC
Source organism: Triticum urartu (assembly GCF_056163025.1). Classification (NCBI taxonomy): domain Eukaryota; kingdom Viridiplantae; phylum Streptophyta; class Magnoliopsida; order Poales; family Poaceae; genus Triticum; species Triticum urartu. Next base: position 236,669,334 of record NC_141873.1, read on the forward strand.
AATGTTCTTCACTTGTAAATCAAACATCACGTCATCGCGCGATTGACGGGTGGGGCGCGGGAGGACGGCAACTGGTGCCGCTGAGAGGTAGCGGTCGACGGTAGCGTCCCATGCCGCTGAGGGGGGCGCGCGCGCGGGCACGAGCGCGGCGAGTGCAGCCAAACGCATGGGGATCGGCACCGCCGTGGGTGGAGGGTGCGCACGGGCAGCGGCACGGGCGTGGCGGGTGCAGCCAAACGCACGGGGGCCAGCGCCACGGTCGGTTGTGGGGCGCGCACGGGCACGGGCAAGGGCGCTGGCACTGGCATGTACACGAGCTCGTGCGGGTCCGCGGAGACCTCGCTGATGCCCGCAGCTTCAAGCGCTGCGATAGTGCTCGGCGACCAGCCCGTCAATGCTACGGGGATGGTTGCTGGCGCGGGCGCGGGGATGGGAGCTGGGACGGGAGCCTGGGCAGCAACCGCCTCGGCCAGCTTGTTATGGGCCATGTCCATGAGGCCCCATTCCTCTTTATTTTCTATCTCCTCCGGCTCGAAGTCGACTTCACCAAACTTGAAGACTAGTGGCAGATGATCATTCTGCGCCATGGCGTTCATGGAGGTCTGCGGGAGGGAAGGGAATGGGAGGCGAACAGTAAGGCCGCCCGTATTCAACAGCAGCTCGGGCTCCATTAATGGAGAGGAAGGCGGGCGGCCATGGAAGTCAATGTGCTTGCTTCCCAGTGAGCCTGCGTAGTGTACAGCTCGCACGCATCCTAGTGAGCCTGCACATTGGAGGACAGCTTGCACTCCTTTCGGTCAGCCTGCGCACCAGACTCCGCTCACACGCCTCCCGTTCAGTCAAGGTCAACCAGCTGTCCGCACGGCACCTCATATAGCCATTAAAACGAAGACATGTGGCATCACATGAATGGTTAACAGAACGCACACAATTTGAATTATACAAACGTTTGAGATATTAAAGTGGCAGCTATTTTTTTCAAAATGCCTTTGTTGGCTGTTATTCGAGTGCGCCTTCTCTCAAAATGAACACGAAAAATACCACAGCATGTCGGGTGCCATTCCAAGATAGCATGCGAAGTTTCATGAATTTCAGACGAGTTTTGGATTTACTAGAATTTAAAAACAAAGTATCTCAACATTTTGCCGGCAATCAACGGTGCCCTGGTGTTTGAAATTCATTCCCATTTCTTGCATGGGACCTAAGCATGCACCCAAGGACACAGATTTGATTTTTCAACCAATTTATATGCATTAGAGCATGTGCATGTAGTTCAAATTTGAATTATGCACATAAATGCATTGAGAACTCAGTTAATGCATAAAAATGTCCAAACGAACCCTGAAAAATCCCAAAAATTGACACAACACACCTGTTGTTCTATGTTGACACGAGAAATTTTTTGAAAGCAATCAGAGGCAATGGATATCGTTTCGTCCCCAAAGGTGGGACGTTCCCAACCGAAACCATCAGGCTTGTTTTGACAAGCTCTGGTTTGTGAGAAGCATATCCCCAAACCTACCCCAAATGGGACAAAAAATTTACCACAGCATGTTGATGCCGCTCCATGATAGCATGCCAAGTTTCATAAATTTCAGACGAGCTTTGGATTTACTAGAAATTAAAAACCAGGCATCTCAATGTTTGCGGCCGAGTGACAGTGGGAGGGTGTTTGCCATTCATTCCCATTTCTTGCATGGGACCTAAGCATGCAACCAAGGGCACAGATTTGAATTTTCAACCAAATTATATGCATTAGAGCATGTGCATGTAGTTCAAATTTGAATTATGCACATAAATGCATTGAAAATCAATTAATGCATAAAAATGTCCAAACGAACCCCGAAATATCCCAAAAATTGACACAACACTCCTGTTGTTCTATGTTGACACGAGAATTTTTTTGAAAGCAACACTACTGCAATCAGGATCTTTGCCGTCTGCCAGTTCTATGCCATTAGCTAGCTAACGGCAAAGGAGGACTTTGCCATCAGCATACTGAAAACTAACAGCATAGAAAGAGCGGACGACAAAGCTAGTGTTTGTCGTCAGCCAGTTCTTTGTCGTCCGCTAGCAGACGACATGGAAGCTTTGCCGCCCGCTAGCGGACGACAAAGAGGGAGGGTGGCGTACCAGCGAGGGCCTCCTAACGGCCACTTTCTTTGCCGTCAGCTAGCGGACGGAAAGAAACTTTGCAGTCGGCTAGCGGACGGCAAAGAAAATGGCCAACTAATGGACATTAGCTACGCTCTTTGCCATCTGCTAGCGGACAGCAAAGAAAAGCCGCCAGCCCCACGTCCTTCTCTCTCCCCTTGCTCTCCCTCCCTCATCACCCACGCCGCCGCCCGTGCCTGACCCGCCCCCGCCGCTCCGCCACCCCACCTCGCGGCCCCAGCTGCCCTGCCTCGCCACGCCGCCCCGCCCCGCCCCTCGGCCTCGGCCGCCCCGCCCCTCCGCCCCGAGGCGCCTCGGCCGACCCGGAGCCACGCCCCAGCGCCCCGGCCCCCTCCTCCATCCGGCACCCCCTGCGACGCCTGAAGGTGATATCCCTGTTTTTTTGTTTTTTAGATTTAGTTTAATTAAGTTTAGTTTATTTTAGGATTGGTTTAGTTTAGGTTTAGTTTCAGTTTTTTAGGTTTAGATTTAGTTTAGGTTAAGCTTATTAGGTTTAGTTTAGGTCAAGAAGAAAGAAGAAAGATTAAAAAATAGGAAGAAGAAGAAGAAGAGGAAGAAGAAGAAAAGGAGGAAGAAGATGAGGAGGAGGAGGAGGAGGAAGAATAATATTAGGGGTGCATCAGCGACGAAACCGGGTCGAGCGGGTTAGGGGGTTCCTCGATATTGATGGAAACCCAAATAGCAAGTATTGTCGGTGCGATATACATGTGGCCGTCGGTGTCGAACACTACATCCACATCCCACAAGTAACTTTGCGTCCGACGTCCCAAAGAAACAGTTCTCGGCATCGATGGCGGCCGAACACCACTGCGAATTTGTCTGGCAGCTTGTGCGATGACGATTAAAAGGCAAGTATTGAAACTTGAAACACCCAAACTGACTCAAGTCGGTTTGGTTGTTTGAAATTTCAAAACTTGGATTTAATACTCATCGCAGAGGCTGCCAAACAAATTCGCCAAGGTGTTTGACCGTCATCGGCCACCAGAACTATTGTTGCGGGACGCCGGTCGCCGGCTTCACTTGTGGGATGTGGATCTAGTGTTCAACGCCGAGCGCCACATGTATCTCGCACCGATGATACTTGCTATTTAGGGTTCCATCGACGCCAAGGAACCCCCTAACCCGCTTGTCCTGTTGTAAATATTTAGTTAGGTTGACGGAAAAAACAAAATTGATATGTTACTCATCTTTCGATTTTAATGTGTAGTTATTTCGTTGCTTCGAGGGTCTAGTGTTCGATGAGCTCTGCCCCTGCGTTCGTGGGTGAGCACAAATGACATCTCCTCCCCTCTTTATTTGCTTTGTTCCGGTCTTCGTGCCGATGAAACTTGCTAGCTATAGGTGTCTTCAATCATCAGTATGCGTGACCACTATGTGTCTACCGTTCGAATGGGTTACATCTATACATATGCATGCATTTGCATATTTATACCGTGATTCTTTTGGATTGTCCAACATTATCCATGGACAGCCCGAGTATGTGTAGATTGGATTCTTTTTACCATATGCTCTGCTCCGGATCTGATGCAGAATTTCGTCAGTGCCTCCCTGTTGTTCTCCCGGTACACATCCTCTCTGCTTATTGCCAAGACGTGTATCGGGAGAACAACGTGGAGGTGCTGCCGAAATTTTGCATCGGATCCGGACCAGAGCATGGGAAAACAAACCCAACCTACACATACTCAGGTGGGATTAGGACCTATCTTTACCTATTAGCGTCTAGGTTGCATGGACATAATAAAAGTGACAAACTCCATTAACTGATGAATATATACATGCTGATATATATATATATATATATATATATATATATATATATTTCCTATGTGTCCTGTAGCTAGGCAAGGTGACTGACCGTGCGTGGATGTACATTGGTCACACTAGTCAGAAAGACATGACCATTGAATGGTTAACAAAAACCAAGGGGTTTCTGAGATCCGCATTTGAAAATGGCTAGAGGACAACATGGTGTCGTTGTGCCGGGTGCAACAATTGGCACAAGAGGATAGAGGATGAAATGGGCAAACACATGTAGATGTGGGGTTTTACGCCAGATTATACGGTGTGGACATTTCATGGCGAGTCCGTCCAATGTGCTAGAGCTGAGGTGCTTCATCGTCACACCGACGAGCATGGTACCGGGATGCAAGACATGTTGCAAGACTTTGATGATGCTCGGGACTCGGACGATGAGATGGAGGAATCTGCAAAGGCCTTCAATGAAATTTTGGAGTCTTCAAAACATCCTCTCCATGAGCACACCGAGCTTTGTCAGCTGGATGCCATCTCACAAATAATGGCTCTAAAGGCTCAATTCAACTTGGGCAGAGAATGGTACGACACAATGATGACAGTATTTGGACGTTTTCTACCAAAAGGCCATGTACTACCTGCAAACTTGTACCAGTCAGACAAAATCCTCCATTCTCTTAAGATGCCCTATGAGAAGATACATGCCTCAGTATGCAGATTTGAACTATTGTCCGATTTGCAAGTCATCCAAGTATGTTGTGGTAGACAGCAGTATGGGCGAGAAGACGCAGACCAAAATCCCCGTTAATGTTCTTCGGTATATGCCAATCATACCAAAACTTCAACGTCTTTTTATGGTCAAAGAGACAGCTAGAAAGATGACATGGCACAAAATGGGCAAAAGAACCCAACTAGATGCAGATGGGAAGTTGATGATGGTGCACACATCGGACGGTGAAGCATGGAAGAGCTTTGATGCATTACAAGATGACAAAGCGGCATCCTCGAGTCGGCTTCAGCACGGATGGGTTCTGTGTGTTTGGTCTGACAGCAGGCCAATACAGCTGTTAGCCCATATTTGTCTTTCCACTCAATCTCCCGCCCGAATAGATTATGCAAAGAAAGAACATTTTCCTGACATTGATAATTCCAGGGCCCAACTATCCAGGGAAGAATATGAATGTGTACATGCACTCGCTGAAGGACGAATTGCAAGAAGCCTGGGATAATGGGTTCAAGACATACGATGCCTTTAGCAAACGGAACTTCATAATGTGTGTCTGATACATGTACTCGACGCATGACTTGTCGGCTTATGCACTATTCATTGGCTGGTGTGTGCATGGAAGGTTCCCGTGCCCCACATGCAAGGGAGCTATTGAGTTTCATTTGCTTCAGGCCAGTTGCAAGTTTTCTTGCTTCGACATGCATAGACAGTTCCTGGTTCCTCGTCATAAGTTCAGGAAAGACAAGAAGAACTTCAACAGAGGTAGAGTTGTCAAAAACTCTACGCCACCTGCGTTGACAGGCCAAGAGATGCTGGATCAGTTTAACGCTCTCGAGCCAGATCCAGAGCATCCAGGGTATTTCAAGGGGTATAATTTGAAACACGCCTGGACTCACAAGACATGCTTGTGGGATCTGCCTTACTTCAAAGACCTCCTTTTCCCACACAACATCGACGTGATGCACACTGAGAAGAATTCTGCCAAGGCACTTTTTGGTACATTGTTCAGCATAGATGGGAAGTCAAAGGATAATACTAAGGCTAGAGTCAATCTAGAGGTGCTATGTGATAGGCCGTTACAAAACATGAAAGAACCGAGAGGAAAGCAGAGGTGGAAGAAGCCAAAGGCATGGTTGAATCTTGGAAGGCTAGCTATGAGGGAAATTATCTTGTGGGTGCAACAGCAGTTGATGTTCCCCGATGGGTATGCAACGAATCTAAAGAGGGGAGCGAGTCTTAATAAATTGAAGAGTCATGATTGGCAGATATGGATTGAGCGGGTAATGCCGATGATGTTGCGTGGCTTCATCCCTGAGGATGAATGGCTAGTACTGGCAGAGTTGAGCTATTTCTTCCGTGTTCCTTGTGTGAAAGAACTATCGCCTGACCTGCTAGAAGAAATGGAAGAGTTGGCGCCGGAGTTGATCTGCAAGTTAGAGAAGATCTTTCCGCCGGGCTTCTTTAATCCAATGCAGCACTTGATTTTGCATCTCCCAACCGAGGCAACATTGGGGGGGGGGCGTGCAAAATCGTTGGTGCTACGTCACTGAGAGGATGCAGAAGACGCTATGAGCAAAATGTAAAAATAAACATAGAATTAAAGCATCGATGATGAGGACATCAATATCATTGTTACACCCACAACCCATGCTGCTATACATACTGGACCAATTACTAGAGCTCGCGCACGCCAATTAAATTATCAGGTACTTTCGTTTCTTGGTAACTATTCTAATGCTCATGAGAATATGATGCTGCCTAAATTGGATACATTTGTTTTGCTTACAAATGAAGGGCCTAGCATGGATAAGAGGGATGAACACTGGAGCAAGGCCAAGCATGGAGATGATGGCATGCGCAAGGGGATCAAGAACGGAGTTACAAGTGATGATTTCAGGACTTTGAAGCCACCATAAGGAGTGCATGAAGCCTTGGACGAAATATACAAGATGCCACTTCATAAATTTCGTCCAGAGGCTATTCTAGGTGTTGCGTCACCTTATTATTGGGCCAGGCCCATGTATTTTCGAAATACTTAAGTATAGGTTGTTCTTAGAGTCCGTATGTGTGGGGAAACAAGAGTTAGGGTTGGTTTCGGACCCCTCCTCCAAGGGCCACGAAATCCCCCCCTCTTCCTCCATATATACAGCCCTTAGGGTGTCGTTTAGACTTTGGGGTTTTGTTTAGATTAAAAGTTCGCCATAGCTGCAACTTCGCATACTTCATTTGTGTCCAACGACCAAACCAAGACGTCACAGAACCCCACCTTCATTAATAAAGCTTTCCTCTTTTATTCGTGATATCCACATTGCAATCTCAGTTTCTTGCTTGTTCTTCGCTTGCTCGCAGGAAATAGACCCTCATGGTCAGGTTGATCGTGTTCCGGTGTGGTCAATAACCCTCGGAAGTTGGTTTAGCGATTTCTAAGGCGCGACATCTTCGCACGTTCGTAGTCGGATCGTCAAAGTCGACTCCCACAGAAAATGATATCTATCTCATCGAAACATCTGGACACCTTCGCCTCTATCAAGTGGTATCAAATTTCCAAGTTGCTCGGTGCGATTTTACAGTTTTTCATAGTTTAGATCGAGTCTGTTCTTCATACCTATAGTCCACGAAAAAGCCAAAAAAATTAGGGTTAGTTCATCCTATCCGAACCAATCTGAGCCTTTGCATAATCTTTTCTATATTTGCTTTGTTGAATTTGCGGTTGCATCGTCGTGTCAAGTTGCTGGTCCTAGCGTCTAGTCCTTTAGAGTTTTGAGTTCTGTTCATAGGTTGTCACGTCGCCGCTGCCATATATCACCACCGCATCATCATCATCGTTGCTGTGATATACCACCACTGCACGAACTTCATCGCCGGTGCCATATACCACCACCACATATTCACCGCCAATCCGAGTCCATATACGCCACCAAATATCAGTCGCCATCACGCCAATCCAAGTCCACCTGCAACATATATCCGCCACCAGTCTGAGTTCCACCAGATTCATCTTCGCCACCAGTCCTAGTCCGAGTCCAGTAATTGTTGCTCTGTTTTTGATTTCCAGATCACGCGATACTCTGAGTCGTGACAGAGTAGGACTCCCCAACTTCCGAGCCATCCGCAGAAGAAAAATAGTTCCATTCCAAAAAAACTAAGGTTGGAAAATTCTAGCTAGGCAGTTTTTAGGACTTTTGTAGACTTTTTCAAAAAAATTGTTGCGGAGCAAAAAAAGAGAATTTTTTTTGCAAAAGAAGTGAAAAAAGAAAAAATTCAGAGTGTGCTCCTCCCTTGTTTATGTGCAGCGCCATGATTTTTTTAGTGTTCTAGGCTCGCGTCTCTAGTACGGTCTAGCCTAGGACCAACACAGTACCGTCGTTGAGTGTTTATTCAACTTTGCATATCTGAATTGATTATTGTTGACCCTTTTTGCTACCATATTATAAGCCTTCCCAGCTCCACATACATCTACGTCATGCATTTGACTCTCCCTGGTAATCGCTCTATCCAAGCTTTGAGAGTTTTGACTACAACGGTTGCTGATCACCACCTGCTGCTTGGTAAAAACTGGTAAGAATTTGAGATTTGCTTGACGGATTTGTGACTGTCCACCACACCATCACCACCACTTCCTAGTAGTCTGTAGGATCATATTCTTGTGTGTTTCTATTGCTTCTAACCATGGCAGGATCACAATCCGACGACACTGACTGGGAGAATATGGAAAACAAAGAATTACATGATAAGTTTAAGCAAATGATGAGTGGACAGGTGGAAGATGTGCTAAATAGATTTAAAGAGGCCATGGAGAAGATAGATGGCATTGACAAGGCCTTCAAAACAAAGCTCGATAACAAGTTTAATGAATTGCTCACGCGTCTTCCACCGCCCGCTGCACCTGTCGCACCTCTACAACAACAACAACATCGTCTTCCAAATCAAGTGGGACAAGCATAGTGCGTTCCCATTGAGCCTAGTCAAACTTATGGTGCTGTTGTACCTACTGTTGGTGCTTCTGTAGCTCCTGCTGCTACTGCAGAGGTGGAGGACCATTACGAGGATGAGGTTGATCAAAACCAGAACTACGTGCAACCACCAGCACCACCACCACCAGGTCGTCCTCAGGTATATCATCGCAACGGTAGGGCTGCACCACCACCTGAGGTACGAGATCATGACCTTTTTCCTAAACTAAAGTTGAATATTCCACCAGTTGAGGGTAGATATGTTCCTGATATATATCTTACTTGGGAGTTAGAAACTGAACAACATTTTACATGTTTACAATATCCCAAGGAGAGACGTGTTCCTGTTGTTGTTTGTGCTTTCACTAGTTTTGCATGTGTTTGGTGGTATGAACATTGTAGATTATATCCTATTCCAGCTACTTGGGCTGCTTTGAAAACTGCTATGCGTACTCATTGGGTTCCACCATATTATCAATGTGAATTATTTCAAAAATTGCAGCGTTTAAGACAAGGAAAAAATTCTGTAGAAGAATATTATCAGGAATTACAAACTGGCATGATTAGATGTGGTATAGTTCAGGAGAATGAAGCTATGCTTGCACATTTTATGGGTGGATTAAATAGAGAGATTCAGACCATTCTAGAGTATAAGGAGTATACTAATATCACTCGTTTATTCCATCTTGCTTGTAAAGCTGAACGTGAAGTGCAGAATCGACATGCATTGGCGCGAACTAACTTTTCTGCAGGTCGATCTTCATCATGGACACCACGTGCATCCTCTACTTCGACAGGACCAACACCTACATCAGGTGCCATATCCAGCCGTGATACAAGAAAGCAGGCACAACCACCACTATCTGCCAAGAGCACCTCTGCTATGGCTGCGCAGAGCTCTTCTTCTTCGATGGCATCAATAGGGCACACAAGTGATATCATTTGTCGTCGTTGTAAGGGAAGAGGACATTTTGCGAGAGAATGCAAATCTCAGCGTGTGATGATTGTTACTGAGGATGGTGGGTATGAGTCCGCTAGTGACTATGATGAGGAGACTTTGGCTCTTATTACACATGAAGAACACGGTGGAGATGATTCTGATCATGAGACGCAATACATGGCTCCTGAAGATGCTGACAGGTATGAATGTTTAGTTGCTCAACGTGTTCTGAGTGTGCAGGTTACACAAGCTGAGCAAAATCAGAGGTATAATTTGTTCCATACAAAGGGAGTTGTGAAGGAATGTTCTGTTCGCGTCATCATAGATGGAGGGAGCTGCAATAACTTGGCTAGCATGGAGATGGTGGAGAAGCTATCTCTCACCACAAGACCACATCCACATCCTTACTACATCCAATGGTTCAACAACAGCAGCAAGGTTAAGGTAACACGTATTGTTCGTGTGCATTTTAGTATCTCTACATATGTTGATTATGTTGATTGTGATGTGGTACATATGCAAGCATGTTCCTTATTACTTGGTAGACCATGGAAATTTGATAAAAATTCTATACATCATGGTACAAACAATCAATATACTCTTGTTCATAAGGATAAAAATATTACTTTGCTTCCTATGACTCCTGATTCCGTTTTGAAAGATGATATTAATAGAGCTAATAAAGCAAAACAGGAGAAAAATAAGAGTGAAAATCAGATTGTGGCAAAAGAATTTGAGCAACAAATGAAGCCTAATAATAAACCATCTAGTGTTGCTTCCGAAATTAAATTGAAAAGTGCATGTTTACTTGCCACCAAATCTGATATTGATTATCTAGATTTTAACAAATCTGTTTGCTATGCTTTTGTGTGCAAAGAGGCATTATTTTCATTCGAGGACGTGCCTTCCTCTTTGCCTCCTGCTGTCACTAACATTTTGCAGGAGTTCACTGACGTCTTTCCACAAGACGTGCCACCGGGATTACCACCTATTCGAGGGATTGAACATCAAATTGACTTAATTCCCGGTGCATCATTACCCAACCGTGCACCATACCGTACCAATCCAGTGGAGACGAAGGAGATTATGCGTCAAGTACAAGAACTGCTCGACAAAGGTTATATACGCGAATCCCTTAGTCCTTGTGCTGTTCCTATCATTTTAGGGCCAAAAAGGATGGTATGTCGCGTATGTGCGTTGATTGTAGAGGCATTAATAATATTACTATTCGTTATCGTCATCCTATTTCTAGGCTAGATGATATGCTTGATGAATTGAGTGGCTCTATAATATTCTCCAAAGTTGATTTGTGTAGTGGATACCATCAAGTTCATATGAAATTGGGAGATGAATGGAAAACAGCATTTAAAACTAAGTTTGGATTATATGAGTGGTTAGTCATGCCTTTTGGGTTAACTAATGCACCTAGTACTTTCATGAGATTAATGAACAAAGTTTTACGTGCTTTCATTGGACGATTTGTGGTAGTTTACTTTGATGACATATTGATTTATAGAAAATCTTTGGAGGAACATTTGGAACATTTACGTGTTGTTTTTAGTGCTCTACGTGATGCACGTTTGTTTGGTAACCTTGGAAAGTGCACCTTTTGCACCGACCGAGTATCTTTTCTTGGCTATGTTGTTACTCCACAGGGAATTGAAGTTGATAAATCCAACATTGAAGCTATTGAGAGTTGGCCGCAGCCCAAAACGGTCACACAAGTGAGGAGTTTCCTTGGCCTCACTAGTTTCTATAGGCGTTTTGCTAGAGATTTCAGCACCATTGCTGCACCTCTCAACGAGCTTACAAAGAAGGATGTGGCTTTTGTTTGGGGTACCGCACAGCAAGAAGCCTTCACGGTATTGAAAGATAAGTTAACACATGCTCCTTTACTCCAACTTCCTAATTTTCATAAGACTTTTGAGCTTGAATGTGATGCTAGTGGAATTGGATTAGGAGGTGTGTTATTACAATATGGCAAACCCGTTGCATACTTTTCTGGAAAATTGAGTGGGCCTAGTCTGAACTATTCTACTTATGATAAAGAATTATATGCTCTTGTTCGGACCTTAGAAACATGGCAACATTATTTATGGCCCAAGGAATTTGTTATACATTCTGATCATGAATCTTTGAAACACATTAAAAGTCAAGCAAAACTGGACCGTAGACATGCTAAATGGGTTCAATTCATTGAGACTTTCCCTTATGTCATTAAACACAAGAAGGGTAAAGAAAATGTTATTGCTGATGCATTGTCTCGTCGTTATACTATGCTATCACAACTTTACTTTAAAATATTTGGTTTGGAGACCATCAAAGATCAATATGTGCATGATGCTGAATTTAAGGATGTATTGCAGAATTGTAAGGAAGGGAGAACTTGGAACAAGTTCGTTCTTAACGATGGATTTGTGTTTCGTGCTAACAAGCTATGCACTCCAGCTAGCTCCGTTCATCTTTTGTTGTTGCAGGAGGCGCATGGAGGAGGATTAATGGGACACTTTGGCGTCAAGAAGACGAAGGATATACTTGCTACACATTTCTTTAGGCCAAAGATGAGATGGGATGTTGAGCGTTTTGTTGCTCGCTGCACTACATGTCAAAAAGCTATGTCATGACTCAATCCTCATGGTTTATATATGTCTTTGCCTGTACCTAGTGTTCCTTGGGAGGATATATCTATGGACTTTGTTTTAGGTTTACCTCGAACAAAGAAGGGGAGGGATAGCATATTTGTTATCGTGGATAGGTTCTCGAAAATGGCACACTTTATACCATGTCATAAAAGCGATGATGCTGTTAATGTTGCTGATTTGTTCTTTCGTGAAATTATTCACTTGCATGGTGTGCCAAATACTATTGTTTCAGATCGTGATACTAAATTTCTGAGCCACATTTGGAGATGTTTATGGGCTAAGTTGGGGACGAAACTGCTTTTTAGAACTACTTGTCACCCCCAAACTGATGGACAAACTAAAGTAGTCAATAGAACATTGTCCACGATGCTTAGGGCTGTTTTGAAGAATAATAAGAAGATGTGGGTAGAATGCTTTCCTCATATTGAATTTTCTTATAATCGTTCGTTGCATTCTACTACTAAGATGTGCCCTTTTGAAATTGTGTATGGTTTCCTACCTCGTGCAACTATTGATTTGTTGCCTCTTCCATCTTCGGAGAAGGTTAGTTTTGATGCTAAAGAACGTGCTGAATTGATTTAAAAAAATGCATGAGTTAACTAAGGAAAACATTGAGCGTATGAATGCTAAATATAAACTTGCTGGAGATAAGGGTAGGAAACATGTTGTGTTTGCACCTAGAGATCTTTTTTGGTTACATTTGTGTAAGGATAGATTTCCTAATTTGCGCAAATCAAATCTAATGCCACGTGCTGATGGTCCTTTTAAGGTGTTAGAGAAAATAAGTGATATTGCATATAAACTTGAGCTGCCTGCAGATTTTGGGGTTAGTCCCACTTTTAACATTGCATATTTGAAGCCTTATTTGGGTGAGGAAGATGAGCTTCCGCCGAGGACGACTTCATTTCAAGAAGGGGAGGATGATGAGGACATCAATACCACTGTTACACCCACAACCCCTGCTGATATACATTCTGGACCAATTACGAGAGCTCACGCACGCCAATTAAATTATCAGGTACTTTCGTTTGTTGGTAACGATTCTAATGTTCATGAGAATATGATGCTGCATAAATTGGATACATTTGTTTTGCTTACAAATGAAGGGCCTGGCATGGATAAGAGGGATGAACGCTGGAGCAAGACCAAGCATGGAGATGATGGCATGCACAAGGGGATCAAGAACGAAGTTACAAGTGATGATTTCAGGACTTTGAAGCCACCATAAGGAGTGCATGAAGCCTTGGACGAAATATACAAGATGCCACTTCATAAATTTCGTCCAGAGGCTATTCTAGGTGCTGCGTCACCTTATTTTTGGGCCAGGCCCATGTAATTTCGAAATACTTGATTATAGGCAGTTTTTAGAGTCCGTATGTGTGGGGAAACAAGAGTTAGGGTTAGTTTCAGACCCCTCCTCAAAGGGCCACGAAATTCCCCCCTCTCTCCTCCGTATATACAGCCCTTAGGGAATCGTTTAGACTTTTGGTTTTGTTTAGATTAAAGTTCGCCATAGCTGCAACTTCACGTACTTCATTTGTGTTCGATGACTAGACAAAGGCGTCACAGAACCCCACCTTGATCAAGAAGAGGCAATGGATATCGTTTCGTCCCCAAAGATGGGACGTTCCCTACCGAAACCATCAGGCTTGTTGTGAGAAGCTCTGGTTTGTGAGAAGCATATCCCCAAACCTGCCCCAAATGGGACAAAAAATTTACCATGGCATGTTGATGCCGCTCCATGACAGCATGCCAAGTTTCATGAATTTCAGACGAGCTCTGGATTTACTAGAATTTAAAAATCAGGTATCTCAATGTTTGCGGAAGAGTGACCATGGCAGGGCATTTGACATTCATTCCCATTTCTTGCATGGGACCTAAGAATGCAACCAAGGACAAACATTTGATTTTGCAACCCGTTTTTATGGACGGAGCACGTGCATGTAGTTAAATTTTGAATTATGCACATAAATGCCTAGAAAACTCAATTAACATATAAAAATGTCAAAACGATCCCCAAAAAATCAAAAATTTAACACGACACTCCTATTGTTCTATGTTGACACGAGAAATTTTTTGAAAGTAATAAGAGGCAACATATATCGCTTCGTCCCCCAAGGTGGCACATACCTGACTGAAACCATGAGGCTTGTTGTGAGAGAAACTCTGGTTTGTGACAAGCTTATACCCACACCTGCCCCAAATGGGACGATATTTTTACGACGGCATGTCGCTGGCGTTCCATCATATAATGTCAAGTTTCATGAATTTCAGACGAGTTTTCGACTTACTAGAATTTTAAAACCATGTATCTCAATGTTAGCGGCCAAGCGACAGTGTCAACGTGTTTGACATTCGTTCTCATTTCTTTCATGTGACCTAATGTTGCAACGAAGGACAAACATTTGATTTTGCAAGCCGTTTTTATGGACAGAGAATGTGCATGTAGTTCAATTTTGAATTGTGCACATAAATGCCTAGAAAACTCAATTAACGTATAAAAATGTCCAAATGATCCTCGAAAAAATCCAAAATTTAACACGACACTCTTGTTGTTCTACGTTGACACCAGGAAAAAATTGAAATGAAGAAGAGGCGACGAATATCGTTTTGTCCACAAAGGTGACACGTTTCCCTAACGGAACCATGAGGCTTTCTTGTGAGAAGCTCTAGTTTGTGAGAAGCTTGTACCACAACCTGCCCCAAATGGTACAATATTTTTACCCCAGCATGTTGACGCCATTCCATGATAGCACGCCAAGGTTCATGAATTTCAGACGGGTTTTGGATTTACTAGAATTAGAAAAGAAAGTACCTCAACATTTGCCGGAGAGCCACAGTGTCGTGGTGTCCGAAATTCATCCCCATTTATTGCATGGGACATAATCTTAAACCCATGGACACATATATGATTTTACAACCCATGTTGGTGCAATGGACCATGTGCATGTGCTTTAATTTTGAATTGTGCACCTGAAATGGCTAGAAAACCAATTTAATGTATAAAATTTCGAAACGAACCCTGAATAATTCCAAAAATTTTACGACACACATATAGTTGCATATTCACTGCAGATAAAAGGTCTAGCAATTCAAACATCGTCCATTACCGTTGTGACCCCATTATGTAATACAATTCAAGATGAAAAATCAAGTAGATCCCACACAGTTTATTATCACCAACCATGTGAGATGCAGCACAAAATATCTTGGAGCACCATCGGATTATAGTGCGCATACAGCTTACGCGAGAAGGTGTGATGGCTACAGTCCACAGCTCGCTCTGAATAAGGGACCGTGTTTGATGACACTTTGCGCGTCAGTTTTTTCGCTGAAGCGATTCCAAATTTTCGGCTTCCGCGGAAATATCTACCTCCCCGCCCCCTCCAGCTTACCAAAAGCCACATTTCCCCTGTTTCCGCCTTCCTTTCCAAGTTGAAACCTTCACTCCTTGCTTGCAGCGCCGCCTCCTCACCAGCGACCCTCCTTCATGCTGCTCGGCCTCGCCTATCCAGACAGGTAATCCACACCTGACCCCCATCCTCCTCCTCTTTCCACATCACACATGCCCCGACCGCCGGCGCGAGTGCGACACCTTCCACCCAAATCACCGACCCCTCCACCAAATAAGTGCCGCCCTAAGCCATGGTGCACGCAGTATAGCCAGGATCTTAAGGAGCATTTGGTAGCAGAGAAGCAAATCGCAGCCGCACGCATGGATGTCGTCGCGATGGCTGCCATTCGTGCCGACCCCCAGATCTTGGAGGAGCACCTCGTCGTCGAGGCCACCGTGGACGCCTCGCGTGCCGACACCGCGATGCGGTTGGCTGCTTTAAACGACAGTTCATGGTGTTTTCTCAAGGCCACCGTCGGTGCCTTCGACGAAGACTACGAGGTGTTTTGTTAGCGTGCATGTGCTTACCTCATCTCGAGAGCCAGCGGGTTGGTGCCCGAAGCGGCTCAGGCAACTCACCACTACGACGAGGGCACCCACGGAGCGGAGGCCTCACCCTCTTCCATGTCCAAGGAGCTAATCATCATCGATATCTCCGACAATGAGGAGTAGCTTGTCTTATTAGCTCACTATAAGGACCCATGTTCAGTTTGCTAGCTACTGCCTTTCCTTAACAAATTCTAGTGAATTGTGCTATCTACTTTTACCATGCAATCTTCTATTCTAGAGTATATGTTCTATATGTCGTGCAATGTGGTGTTCAGTTAACTGTTTGGTTCAATTCTGCAAATGTGATGTTCAATTCTTTAGGGTGCAATTTTCCAAGTTGTCAAGCATGCTTGGTTTGGTTAGTTGTCCGATCTTCTATTAGGAGTATGTTATATTGTGCAATGTGGTGATCAATTAATGTTTGGTTCATTTGTTGTGGTGTTTAGTTAACTATTTAGTTCAATTCTGCAATGCGATGTTCAATTGTTGTGGGTGCATTCTGTTATTGTATACCATGTGAGAAATAAATCGAATTTGGCTGTAATAAATACATGAGAGACAAATACAATTGCTATATTTCCAATGTTTTAAGCATGCTTGGTTTGGTTAACTGTCTGGTCTTCTATTAGAAGTATGTTATATTGTGCAATGTGGTGCTTAGTTAACGTTTGGTTTCATTTGTTGTGGTGTTTAGTTAACTATTTGGTTCAATTCTGCAATGCGATGTTCAATTGTTGTGGCTGCATTCTGTTATTGTATACCATGTGAGAAATAACTCGAATTTGGTTGTACTAAATACATGAGAAACAAATACAATTGCTATATTTCCAAGTTGTTAAGCATGCTTGGTTTGGTTAACTGTCTGATCTTCTATTAGGAGTATGTTATATTGTGCAATGTGGTGCTCAGTTAACATTTGGTTCATTTGTTGTGGTGTTTACTCAACTGCATGGTTCGATTCTGCAATGCGATGTTCAATTGTTGTGGATGCATTCTATTATTGTATACCACGTGAGAAATAAATCGAATTAGGCTGTACTAAATACATGAGAAACAAATACAATTGCTATATTTCCAAGTTCTTAAGCATGCTTGGTTTGGTTAACTGTCTGATCTTCTATTAGGAGTATGTTATATTGTGGAATGTGGTGCTCAGTTAACGTTTGGTTCATTTTTTGTGGTGTTTAGTTAACTGCACGTGCATGCTCCATTGTCTAATAGCATATTATTGTGCAATTGCAGGAACCATTCTAATATTTAGGTTTTTAACAATTTGGTCTTGCACATGTAGGTCATGCTGTCAGAGGTTTTGACCCACTGTTTGACCCTTTTTGTATATGGGGAAATGAGTTGTCCATGAATATCAATCAAGTGAAGAAACTCAGTAGATTGTTAGGATAAAGAAATTAGCGACACAAAACAACAAGATCTTTGTCTGCACAATGAAGAAGACATCAGTTCACTACAAGATGGTACTAACTATCATACCTTGCCTTTTTTATTCCTTTGCCCCATTTCCAATATACAGAAGATATTTATGCACATCCTTATTTTCAGGCCTTTCCAAAGCAGTTAACTGATGATTACCTCTCAAACCACCTCTATGGTCAGGAGGCGAGAAAGGTTTTCATACAACACCCACGGTTAAATATTGAAGTGTTTCTAAAGAGGACGAAGGATAGACGGTCAATCATCCACAGGCACTGGCCTAAAGTTGCAAAGACCTTCAACATGAATGAAGGATCAATATTCTCCTTCTGCTTCAGCAATTTTCCAGATGAGATGCATCTGTTTATATACCGTCTATGATGCTAATTTCGAAATGTTCTACATGTTGCATGTGAAACTTGGTGATGGTGCAGTTGTGTAATGGGGTAGCTGAGTGCTGAAGCTATATCATGTTGTACTCTGATGTATTTCAATTATGAAATTTTGCTTCCTTAATATGGAAATGAAATATATTATGTGCTTAACATGAATGTCAATTAGATTAACAAATGGATTATTAATTATAGGGCAATTAGCCTACTAATTGGGTTTTGCTATTGCAAACGGTTATTGAAAAAATACCATAGGCGATGACCTCAGGCAACGCACACAGTTTCTAGGAATAAACCGTGTTGGATCAATGAAGAATCACACATGACTTTCTCTTGAAAACTGTTTGCGTTAGGTCACCTTGCGCAAACGTTTACCACATAAAAACTGTGTGTGACGGACAACCTTTACCACACAGTTTCTTCTTCGGACCGTGTGTGATGCATTCAATAACGCCAACGATAAAATTGTTAATATCGTGTGCAATGGCAACGCTATGACAAATGATTTAACGGGAAAAATTGTGTGTGATGTACCTGTGAACGGTTTTCCTTGGAGCGACTGTGTGGGATGTACATACGAACGGAAACGTTTAGCGGGCACTGACTGTGTGGGATGTACTTGCCGGTCGCACACGACCTCATTTTGCCGAGCGTGTGTGCCAGGAGGGCATATCACCGACGGTTTCTGGGTCGTGTGGGAAGGACCCCCCTATCGCCGTCACTCACTAGGCGACTGTTCCAAATGCCGTCGCGGAAAGTGGTTAAAACTGTTTGTATAGCACCGACGCGTACCAGTGCCAGTAGACACCCAGGAGAATTGGAGTGCAAGTCATAAGAGCCACGAGGCGGCCACAAGGGTGGAGGGTGCACCCAGGGGGGTAGGGCGCGCCCCCCTACCTTGTGGGCCCCTCGGTGACCCACTAACCTAGATCTTCCTCCTATATATTCACATATATTCCAAAACCACCAGAAGCATCCACGAAAACACTTTTCCACCACCGCAACCTTCTGTTCCCGTGATATCCCATCTTGGGGCCTTTTCTGGCATCCTGCCGGAGGGGGATTCGATCACGAAGGGCATCTACATCAACTCTATTGCCCTTCCGATGAAGCGTGAGTAGTTTACAACAGACCTATGGGTCCATAGCTAGTATCTAGATGGCTTCTTCTCTCTCCTTGATTCTCAATACCATGTTCTCCTCGATGTTCTTGGAGATCTATCCGATGTAATCTTATTTTGCGGTGTGTTTGTCGAGATCCGATGAACTATGGATTTATGATCATCTTATCTATGAATATTATTTGAATCTTCTCTGAATTCTTTTATGCATGATTTGATATCTTTGTAATTCTCTTTGAACTATCGGTTTAGTTTGGCCAACTAGATTGGTTTTTCTTGCAATGGGAGAAGTGCTTAGCTTTGGGTTCAATATTGCGGTGTCCTTTCCCAGTGATAGTAGGGGCAGCAAGGCACGTATTGTATTGTTGTCATCAAGGATAAAATATGGGGTTTACATCATATTGCTTGAGTTTATTCCTCTACATCATGTCATCTTACTTAATGTGTTACTCTGTTCTTCATGAACTTAATACTCTAGATGCAGGCAGGAGTCGGTCGATGTGTGGAGTAATAGTAGTAGATACAGGCAGGAGTCGGTCTACTTGACACGGACATGATGCCTATGTTTCATAATCATTGCATTAGATATCGTCTTAACTTTCTTCCTTTCTATCAATTGCTCGACAGTATTTGGTCACCACCGTATTATTTGATATCTTGAGAGAAGCCTCTAGTGAAACCTATAGCCCTTGGGTCTATTTTCCATCATATAACTTTCCGATCTACTATTTTGCAATCTTTTACTGTCCGATCTATAAACCAAAAAAACCCCAAAATATTTACTTTATCTTTTGTTTAGTTTTATCTATCTCAATCAGATCTCACTTTTGCAAGTGAATGTCATGGGATTGACAACCCCTTTATTGCGTTGGGTGCAAGTGTTTGATTGTTTGTGCAGGTATTGGTGATTTTTGCGTTGTCTCCTACTGGATTGATAGCTTGATTCTCTAACTGAGGGAAATACTTATCTCTACTTTGCTGCATCACCCTTTCCTCTTCAAGGGAAAAACGAACGCAAGCTCAAGAAGTAGCAGTATGCATCAAATTCTTCTCTGAAACCTGCACGAACCATGAATTGACCCAACGGCCATTCGCAAGGCCGTACTTGACCTTCCCTTGGTGGTTCAAGATCTGGCTCATGTATCGCGAGCCTCGGTGCTTGCTTCCTCGAAGAATTACCTTGGTACATTTTCCTAAACATTTTTCTTCCTCTGAAAAATTTCTAAAATTTTTAGTGACTCAAAATAAAAGTGAACCAAACTCAACAAAATTAAAAGCAACTACTCCTACAAGTGTCTAGAGGCTATATCATGCATCAAAACTACTTTGGACCATATAAATTTGACATGCAAGCTCAAGAACAGGGTCACCACAGCAGCAAAAATTTGCAATAAATAAAGCACTAGAACAAAAACTAATTGGACCAATGGAGAGGTTACATACCAAAGAACAATCCCCCAAAATAGTTTTGCAAATGGAGCTTTGCACAAGGAGATCGAAAATGGTAGCAAGGTGAGCTAGAACACAGGTTTGAGCAACATGATGATTTTTTCTAGAGGAAGACGAAGTGGATGGGTGTTGGAATAAGTGAGGGGGCCTACAAGGGACCCACAAGGCAGGGGGCGTGCCCGCCACCCTTGTGGCCCACTAGTGCACCCCCCTGGTGCATGTTTAGTCCCAAAAATTCTAAAATAACTATTAAAAATCATACTAACTTTTCAAGGCATTTGGAGAACTTTTATTTTCGGGACATTTTTTATTGCATGGATAATTCAGAAAATAGACAGATAATACTATATTAGCTTTATTTAATCTAAATAACATAAAGTAAAAGGTGGGTATAGAAATTTGTGCTTTCTAAAATCATCCATCATGCTCATCAAAAAGAATCCATTAACAAGGTTTATCAAGTCTTATTAACAAACTTCTTCCGAATGACATGAAACCGGAGAATTTTTGAATAACACTAGGTTACCTCAACGGGGACATGCATGTCCGCAACAATAAGAATATCATATTTCTTTTTGACAGTAGGAAGCGAGAATTCAAAACCCCTAAAAGTAATAGTTGAAATTTTTCCAATAGAATTGATACTATGAACTTGAGGTTGTTTCTTCGGAAAGTGTACCGTATGCTCATTACCATTAACTTGAAAAGTGGCATTGCCTCTGTTGCAATCAATAACAGCCCCTGCTGTATTCAAAAAGGGTCTACCAAGGATGATCGACATACTATTGTCCTCGGGAATATCAAGAATAACAAAGTCCATTAAGATAGTAACATTTGCAACCACAACAGGCACATCCTCACAAATATCGATGGGTATAGCAGTTGATTTATCAGCGATATGTCTCCAGCATATCTATATTTTTTATTGTTTCATGCTATCATATTATCAATTTTGGATGTTTTATAATCATTTCATATCATTTTTTGGTACTAACCTATTGACATAATGCCAAGTACCAGTTCCTGTTTTTTCATGTTTTTTACATCACAGAAAATCAATATCGAACGGAGTCCAAATGCCACGAAACTTTACAGAGATTTTTTATGGGCCAGAAGGAACACAACTGGCCCTGGTTGCACCTGGGGGAGTCCTGAGGAGGGGACAACCCACCAGGGCGCGCCAGGAGGCCCAGGCGCGCCCTGGTGGGTTGTGCCCACCTCGGGTGCCCCCCGGACCGCCTCTTTGCTCTATAAATACCCAAATATTCCAAAAACCCTAGGGGAGTCGACAAAATATTCATCCAGTCGCCGCAGAGTCCAGAACCACCAGATCCAATCTAGACACCATCTCGAATGGGGTTCACCACCTCCATTGGTGCCTCTCTTATGATGCATGAGTAGTTCTTTGTAGACCTTCGGGTCTGTAGTTAGTAGCTAGATGGCTTCATCTCTCTCTCTCTCTCTCTTGATTCTCAATACAATGGTCTCTTGGAGATCCATATGATGTAACTCTTTTTGCAGTGTGTTTGTTGGGATCTGATGAACTTTGAGTTTATGATCAATCATATCTTTTTATATCCATGAAAGTTATTTGAGTTTCTTCGATCTCTTATATGCATGATCTCTTATAGCCTCGTATTTCTTCTCCGATATTTGGGTTTTGTTTGGCCAACTTGATCTATTTATCTTGCAATGGGAAGAGGTGCCCGGTAGTGGTTTCGATCTTACGGTGATTGATCCCAGTGATAGAAAAGGGAACTGACACGTATGTATCATTGCTACTAAGGATAAAAAGACGAGATCTATATCTATGCAATAGATAAAGGGATCTTGTCTACATCATGCCATCATTCTTATTGCATTACTCCATTTTTCCATGAACTTAATACACTAGATGCATGTTGGATAGCGGTCGATGTGTGGAGTAATAGTAGTAGATGCAGGCAGGAGTCGGTCTACTAATCTTGGACGTGATGCCTATGTAATGATCATTGCTTGGATATCGTCATAATTATTTGAGGTTCTATCAGTTTGCCAACAGTAATTTGTTTACCCACCGTTTGCTATTTTTTTCTCGAGAGAAGCCACTAGTGAAACCTACGGCCCCCGGGTCTTCTTCCTCATATATTGGCTTGCGATCTACTTTTCCTTTGCATTTTTATTCAGATCTATTAAACCAAAAAATACAAAAATACTTTGCTGCAATTTATTTTATTTGCGATCTATTATTTCAATCTACTACAATTTTTTGGCATCATTATGTCACATCCCTAGTTCTGGTATGACCTAGGCTAGCCTTCATGTTTGCATCATGTTTAAATTCCATTAAAATTTGAAATGGGGATTTGTGAAACCCTCAGAATCATTTCTGAAAATGACCCAAGTAAAAATTGCTCCAAAAGGGTCCAAGAAAATGCTCATGTTGCTCTCTGAAAATATTGGACATAGATAAAAATCAAATCAATAATTTTTAAGAGCTCATGAGTATTTATTTTGGGCATTTGGAATTAATGCAGTAATTAGTTGCTTTGGATATATATTATTATATATATATAATATTGTCCAAAAATTATGCCAGTTGTTGAGGAGCTCTGGAATAATACCATTAGCCCCTGCAAAAATTGGCATAAGAAAATGAAATGGTTTAGTATTTTATTTAAACCAAACAAATGTCAGAAAAATAGAAAAGAAAACAAAAAAAGGAAAGCCTACCTGTGCTTACCTACGGCCTGGCACTGTGCAGCCGGCCTGGCCCAGCGGCCCAGCAGGCCGGCCCAACCGACTGGCACTGCCATTCGTCCCCTTCCTTGCGCCAGGAGGACAGGGGCACGTGCTCGCCGCGCGCGAGCACATGCCGGCCACCTCCTGCTTCCCCGCTCGCCGCTGGAGGCACCCGACGACGCCACGCACTTCCCCGAACCTCTCTCACTCTCCCCCCGTGCTTCCCCCCCTTCTCTGGTCCCCCTCCACCTCACACCCGAGCGGAGCGCAGCGCACCGACGAGCACCACCGCAGCCACCGTGCTCCCCTTGCCCCTCTGCCCTGTCCAACGGGTCTTCCTCGACGCCGTGAAGCACCAAGACGAAGCACGCGCCCACGGAACGCCTGAAACGATGCCATCATCTTCGTCTTCCTCGTCGTCCACCGCGGATTTCCACCGCCGATTTGCCGCCGTCCGAGCTTCCCCGAGCCCGCTTCTACGACCCCTGCAACCACTGTGAGGCCACGATCCTTTTCCCCCTAACCCCGTGCTCGATCCCCTCCTCTAGCCGCCTAGCCACCGGAGCCAAGAGCTCCGTGCCGCCGGCCATGGCGCCGCCGTGGCCAGAGGCCGAGCCAGCCACTCCCGCGCGTGTCACCGTGCTCCTGGTGACGCCAGGAGGCCGTAGAGGGCCTCCACAGTTCCTGCCATGCCCCGCAACCCGTTTTCGCCCGGAGCCGTGCTCCGGCCGCTGCTGCGAGCTCCGCTCCGGTGAGCTCCGTCCACCCCATGGCCTCCCACCTGCTCCATTAGATGCGTGCGAGCGCCAGCCACCCTCAGCACCCATCCGCGCGTCGAATGGACGCCGGAGCAGCGTTTCCAGCGAGCGTCCGCCGCGGTTTTGGTCACCGCCGGCCAAACTCCGACGGGCTGAAATGGCACTTGTTTAATTAGCACTAATCACATATTAGTTTAACCCCAAGGGTCAATGAAAGACGGGCCCCACCGGTTTAGTTAACCAGCTAACGTAATTAGTTAGAATTAATCTAATTCGACCGGACCCACACATCAGCCTCTGTAGTTGACACCGTGTCACTGACTAGTGGGTCCCACTGGTCAGGTTTGACTTGGACCGCGCCCGTTGACTGCTGACATCATAGTGATGTCATGCTGATGCAATAACTCTTTTCTGGATTTATTCTTTTATAGGAAATTCCAAAAAATTGCCTAAACTTCAAAAATTCATAGAAATTCAACCATAGCTTAGATTGAAATAATTTATATATGAAAAATTATCAGAAAAATTCAATCTATCCATCTGTACCATTTTCATGCATGACAAACCAACCTATACATGCTGTATATATGAAAACACACTTATGGCATATTTAAGAGCTTATTTTGGAGTTGCATTTGAACCCTTGGTTCAAATGGACCTCAACTAAATAAATGCTAGATGCATTAACTCAAACAACATCACATACTCATGCCATGTTCATGCATCATATTGTTGCATATGCTTGTGTTTGATTTCTGACACCGTTCCTTCTCGATAGGTCCTGCTCCGGAGAGTGTTCGAGAGTACCTGTCTGAGGAGCAGTGCCCCCTGTTGATCTACCAGGCAAGCAACCCCCTTGTTCATTCCAATACAATCCTACTCTCTCGCTCCTGTTCTCATTTATTGCATTAGGAAAACAGCGATTCAACTGCTACTTTATGCTGCGGTAGTTGAAACTATTCCTCTGCATGACCTGTCATTGCCACAGTAAATAGTTAAAACCCACTAGCATGTGTAGAGTATGTCAGGTCTGATTCATCGGGAATGAATTGGAGTGTTATGATATGATCCGGTGCTGAGAGTTAAGCGTGTGAACACGATTTGGTAAAGGTAGCGGTGAGAGGCCATGTAGGAGTACATGGTGGGTTGTCTCATTTGGACCATCCTTAAGAACTGAGTTATGTGTAAGTTGTCCAATGACTAGCTGCTACCACACATTGGGCTCCAGGCGCTCCAAGCTCTCTCGACTTATTAACCGCCTTGATCTTTGTCCAGGAGTTGCAAATAGTTTCTGGTGTTTGTAGGTAGTGCTATTTTTCTACCGAGTGGCACCCGGCAGGGTGGGCTCGGGACAGACTAGGCACAGGTGGCACGGTGTACCAAGTGGCACCCGGATGGTGGGCTTGGGAACCCTGCTCACATTGTTTGGGGCCGTGAGCGACACCCCGGCCGGATCTCCTTGCGGATGGAACCCAAATAGGCAATAAACCTGGACTAGAGTCTTGTTTGGTTAGTCAGGTCGTGGCCGACACCCTCGCCAGGCTTCCGCTTGAAGGTTGCCGAGATACATGACGTGTATATGGTGATAAGTGGTGAGAGCGTGTGTGAAGAAGTACACCCCTGCAGGGTTATCATGATCTATTCGAATAGCCGTGTCCTCGGATATGGACTTCTTGGATGCTTACGTGGCACATAGACAACTTTAAGTGGATACCCTAAAATGCTCAAGACAAGTGTGAGTGCTACGGATGGCCTTCTCGTGGAGAGACGGGGATGAATCCATAGTAGTGTATTGATGTGGTGATTAGTGGACTCGTGTGTGCTGCCTCATCTCAAAGAAGTTTCTCTTTGTCATAGAATAGGATAGCCACTGAGTCAAAGCTGGCTTGCTGCAACTAAACCCCACATTACCTTCTTGATACAAATGCATGTATGATAGGATCTGATGTAAGTCTTGCTGAGTACCTTTGTACTCACGTTTGCTTTATTTATGTTTTGCAGATGAGACATCTGTCTCACTAGTAGTACCACTTGGACTTCGACGAGTAGCTTGTTACCTCAGCTACGATCTTGGTCCCTTGGGAGGGACTTGTAGATAGTCAGGCTTCTCGGCCCTTTTCTTTTGTAGTTGTCTGTACTCAGACATGTAATGCTTCCGTTGCTTGTATGCTCTGAATGATGGGTCATGTGACCCCTGTTTGTATTAATGCTATGTGGCTCTTCTGAGCCTTTATCTATATGAGTTTGCGTTATGTTGTGATGCCATGTTGTACAGCACATACTTGCATGTTATGCGTACGTGTGACGTGTATTACAATGTGTGGGATCCGACAATCTAGTTGTTTATCCTTGGCAGCCTCTCTTATGGGGAAATGTAGTCTAGTGCTTCCTTGAGCCATAGTAGTCCGCTACAGCCCGGTTCACCGGAGTCCTGCTAGCCCAACGCTACTGCTCAGAACACTTGACTGGCCGGCATGTGTTCCACTTCGTTCCTATGTCTGTCCCTTCGGGGAAATGAAACGCGGTGATTTCCGGAGTCCTGTTAGCCCAGTGTTACAGCCTGGATTCATACGCTGTTGACCGACATGCTCGATGTGATTCATGTATGCCTGTCTCCATAGGTCTGTGCCGCTTTGGGTTCACGACTAGCCATGTCGGCCCGGGTTCTCTGTCATATGGATGCTAGCGACACTATCATATACGTGAGCCAAAAGGCACAAACGGTCCCGGGCCATGGTAAGGCGACACCCGTGGGGATACCGTGCTTGAGGCCGCAAAGTGATATGAGGTGTTACATGCTAGATCGGTGTGACTTAGAATCGGGGTCCCAATAGTTACCCGAAAGGGACTGACACCCCCTTTAACATGTCGGGTTGCGAGGTGCTGTTATTTGTGTGCAGGTGTTGTTTACGTTGTGTTGTTTGGTTCTCCTACTGGTTCGATAACCTTGGTTTCTTCACTAAGGGAAATACCTACCGTCGCTGTGTTGCATCATCCCTTCCTCTTTGGGGAAATACCGACGTAGTCCAAGCAGACAGGAGCTTTTCTGGTTCTATAACCAGAGAGCAATCAAAAGAAATTTCTGGCACCGTTGCCGGGGAGGATCTTCTTCACAACCAGGTTCCTAATCACAAATCTCGTCTCCTTGCAATTTATATTATTTGCCATTTGCCTCTCATTTTCCTCTCCCCCACTTCATAAAAATTTGTCGTTTTATTCGCCTCTCATTTCTCGTTCGCCGTTTTCTCGTCAGATCTATCCTTTGCTTGCAATCATTTGTGATTTTGGTATGGCACCATCAGATGATGGCCTTACTCCTAAGATTGGACGTATGGGTAATTTGGATGCTAAAACTTTTATCTTGGGGCAAGGGAATGTTATGGGAAAAGGAAATATCCAAGAATTTTTCAATTGTGTGGGAAATTTGAGTCTTGATGATGCTCCTATACATAAAACTACTAAATCTTATGCGGATGCTATTTCAGCACTAGTTCTGAAACTTGAAAGTAAATTTATTCGTACCCATCCTACCTTGCAAAGATTGTTTTTTGATCTCCCCGTTATAAAAAATCCTAGAGCTAAAAAGTTGGCCACTCTCATTCTTATGAATGAGTTTGACTACATAATACGGGAAGCTAGGGAAATCTTTGAGTTTTATGGTATGAACCGTGAAAAACCTATGATAGATGAAATTCTTTACAATAGTGACTATGCTTTAAGACATTTTCTTGGGGACAATAAAATCTTTCATGAGAATCTTAAAAAGGAAGTCCCAGTTCTAGATATAATCCAACAGGTCTTCAATAATGTTAATCAACATTACTCTTGGATTGTTGCGGGAAGTCAAAAGGGGTATGATGAAAACCAACTTAGGATTGCAAAGGCCTATATGGATAACATGTTTTATGTTGTGTTTACAAAGCCTCATGATGAAAATACCTCTAAGAAAGTGTAACACCCCAGTAGCTCATCTACAGTAATCACACACTAATGGTGACATGTCATCACTATTAATTTACTAAACCTCACTTTGGTCCAAACCAAGTTCAAATTCAAAATTTAAAATAAAGTCAAAATAAAACTTCTTCAAATAAATAAACAAAAGTGTTCATGTTATTTGAAATATTCACTAACTGTTTGATATGAAGAAACCAACATTATTTAAGTTGTTAAAATGCCCCTAGAAGTTAAACAGTGGACCAGCAGCCATTTTAACCAACCATTTCAATTTCTAAAAATGCTTAAACAACTCTAAATGCACAGAGACTTTTTGTACAACACCAAAATACTGCAATGGAATTATGTACCAAGTTCCATCCCTGAAAAAAATTCATTTAGTACTCCAACTAAATGCAAAACATAGGCTAGAAAATAAAATAGAAAAGAAAAGTGAAAATACTAAATCCTACTGGGCGTGTGGGCCGAGAGTGCTATAGTACACGGGCCAGCCCACCTTGAGGCCTTCCCCTTCCTTTCCTTACAGTACAGAGGAGGAGACAGGGGCGCGCTATGGCGCACATCCATGCCTCCATGGCCGCGGATGTCGCCGTGTCGATCATCCGCGTACACCACTGAGTAGGATAAGAGCCCCACGTCGTTGTAGACAAACCCTAGCATGCCATATCCCCTTGCTCGCCCTCCTCTTCTCTGTTTAGATCGCGCCTGAGCCGTTGCTGCCGCGCCATCATCGTCCTCGCGGCCACTGGCCTCCCTGGCGCCTGAGAGGATGTCCAGGAGCTTCAGCATGGATGATTCCTTCGTCTGCTTGCTTCGATTCGAGTAGGGTCACACCGGAAGCTCGCCATCGCCCGTCTTCTTCACCATGGCTGCCGACGTTCGTCCTTAGATGCGCCGCCTCCCGAGCGCCCCCGACCTCCTGACCACGTCCACGAGCTCTGTGGTGAGCCCCTCCTCTGATTCCCCTATTTCCCCCTTCGATCCATAGTCATAGCTGCCGCCTTGTGCCCGTCCATGGCTGCACCCATACTATACGCACCCTGCTGTCTGTTAGTGTCGTGCTCACTGCGCCATGGCCACATCCCACGTCCCCCTGGCTGCGCCTTGTGAGTGCGCCCGCGCCCGCCTGTGTTGTGCCGCCTGCTGCCTTGGGCGCACTGCCGCCCGCGCCGCCTTTGGTCGCGTCCAGCCGCCCCACGCAGCCGCCCGCCCACCCGCTGCTCTGCTGTCGCTGCCGCTACTGCTTTTGCTTCATGCTGCTCTTGCCGTCGCCACTGCTCTTGCACTGCTGCTGCTCTTGCTTGCTGCACCGCTGCTGCTTTGCTAGTGCTGCCTGCTGCCCCTAGCTACTACGGCTGCTAATGGCCATGGCAAAGGCCATGTCCGTGAGTGTGTGTGTGTGTGTGTGTGTGTGTGCGTGAGTGTGTGTGATGTGTGTGTGTGTGCGTACGTGTGTGTTAGGGTCGGCCCTCTTAGTGTTAGGTTAGGTTAATAGGAGTAGTTAATTTAGTAGTTTATGTACATATGACATGTGGCCCCAACTGTAAATTAGAATGATAAATTAAGTAAAAAGTGCCTAAGTCTATGACAACCCGGACCCACTTTTACTATTGACCTTTTGACCAGTCAAATGTTGACTGGGTCAACTCTGCTGACTGGACCCTCCCTGGCCCACTGTCAGCCATAGGTGCACTTTGGCTGGGTACACTTTTGGGTGCCTATAGCTTTCACTGTTTAATTTTCGAATTAATTAATTCCTAAAATTTAGAAAAATCATTTGAACTTTGGAAAATCATAGGAAATAAACCGTAACTCGGATCGAAATAATTTATATATGAAAAATGATCAGAAAGATATGAAGATTCCGATTACGCCACCCACATACCTGTCACATACCCCCATTACATCGAACGTGGATTCGTCCCCTCCGATTCACCTGTCCGAAAAACGCCGAACACCGGGAATACTTTCCCGGATGTTACCCCCCTTCGCTGGTAGCACCTAGTACCGCGTTAGGTCACCCCAAGCACCACATAATGCCATGTTACACTTTGTGATGCTTTGATTGCTCTGTTATTTATTGTGTTCCCCCTTCGTTACTTCTTTCCGGTAGACCCCGAGACTGCCGGCGACCCCTAGTTCTACTACGGTGTTGACGACCCCTCCTTCTTGCCACAGCAACCAGGCAAGCCCCCCCTTGATCAACCCGATATCGCCTATTCTTCTATTTACTACTTGCATTAGAGTATTGTAGCATGATACTGCTTTCCGTTAATCCTATCCGGATGCATAGCCTGTCCTTGCTACTACTGTTGTTACCTTTACCTGGAATCCTAATGCTTAGTATAGGATGCTAGTTTATCACGAGTGGCCCTACATTCTTGTCCGTCTGCCATGCTATACTATCGGGCCGTGATCACTCGGGAGGTGATCTGTGGGGATCCCGACTCATAAGTCGTGATCACCGAATGCACGTGTACAGTGATCCCAGAGATCAATGCTCACTGAACACACAGAAGCTGAATAACAAGAGTCTTACATCCATACATATTGTCTTACACAAATTATGACCATTATGGTCAAGTCTTACATAGATAAAGCCAGAAGGGCTGAATACCAAATAAACTTAAGTAGCAGAAATCTTCGTCGATAAGTAGAACCCATGCCATCTGCCTTAACCCTACAGGTATTCTGACTGGGAAACGTCCTAGTTCGCATGTTCGTCTCCAAAGAACTCTTCATCGAACTCCTGTTCTTCCATGCCTGGCCAATTAAATAACCAGTGGCAAGCCAATGAGTACTTTGAATCTACTCGCAAGCAACCCATGTTTTGGCTCAAGATACAACAATGCATGACATAGGTAAATTTTTGCAGAAAGCTAATTTTGTTGTGTTATGACATGTTCAACAACTGGTAAAACATGCATCATATGAATTCAAGTATCCTTAGGAATTGGTTACAGATATCAACATAAAGGGAGTGGGCTCCAACCCAACTCATACATGTCAAGTCCTTTCACTTGACCCAAGTAGTTCTTCCCACACACACTGGTTTGTAAACAAGTGGACGTAGCCCAAGAGCGGTTACCCAACTGTCCTTGACCGTGGACACGGCTATTCGAATAGTTTTACACTCTGCAGAGGTTGCACACTTTACCCACAAGATCCGGGGAACTTCCGTGTCATCCACGACCCGCGGTACCTCAAGTACCCGGGGTAAGCACCCGATCATTACCTTTCCCTAGACGACACTAACATAGAGTCCACTCGATTGGTAGGAACCCCCGTGCCCAACATTTCTCATCTTAAGAATTTGGAGCCACGCTCCCGTATTCATCTCATACCACAAGCACGGGGTACCAACGGTGTGTCCGGTGCCCTGTAAAAACAGTCATGGCCGCCCTACCTGGCACGACCCCATCCTGAGGGAGCGCAACAACAACTCTCTCATCACTAGTAATGCGGGCTCCAAGCTAGTATCGGCCTAGGTAATCAATAATGCCCTTTCCCATATAATGGTAGAGTGGTTGCACATGTAAGGTTGGAATAACGGTCGCAACTTAAACCAATCCATTTTGAAAACAACACACTCACTTGCCTCGGTACATCACTTCGTCATCAAGTGGTTACCCAACTCATTATCTCCCTCGGGCATAAGTGGCACCCGACGGGGTTTTCAAAAAGTTTTTGAAAACAATCTTGCTCCCATCACCATGTATATACCCAACCCATTTGCGTAGCAGCTACTTAGAATCCTAACTACGCCCACTCGCATAACCCTCATAGAAAGGTAGGGTCATGCATCATGCAAGTGTCAACGAGAAAAGCAGCAGAGGCAAACCACCTCAAGTGGTCACCACATTATCATGACTTCGATGCAAGCAATAAAAGTGCCATATGCCATGCATAAAAAGGGTTTCTTAGACATGGTCAAAGGGCTGCTTGCCTGGCTCAACAAAGTCTTCTAGGTCTTCAAAGTCTTCTGGTCCAACTCCTTCATCAGCAACGCAATCTATCGTCGCAAAATAATAACGAGAAAAATAAGGCAATAATAAAACAGAAAAACCAAAGTGCTCAGAAAAATGTCAACTCATTTTTGTTAAATACTAGGGTGAAAACTAAGAAGGGGTAAATTCCTAGGTTTGGTTTTGGAGTGGCAGCATAGGAGAAATGGATTTTCAGAGGGGTTTAAACATATTCAAATTTGAATTGGAATATGAACAATACATAAAATTTGTTTGGGCATGAGTAAAAGTTATACCATTAAATAGGTGGGATTTTTAGAAAAAATATGGGAGTTGGAATTATTGCATTTGGATGAATATTTAATCCTGTGGATTTTTTGGAAAAGTGATAGGAAAAGAAAAAGGGAAAAGGAGCACTGTGCAACTGGGCCAGAACAGCCGCAACGCAGCCGGCCCAGTGCGAGAGGCGGCCCAGCGCACTGGTGCACGCGCGCGCGCCAGGTTTAAACCTGACGGGCGGGGCCTAGGCATCAGCAAGAGAGAGAGAGGCGATGGAGGGGAGAGGCTGATAGGCGGGGCCCGCCTGTCATCCCTAACCCCGAGTCCAGACGGCCGGCGAGCTCACCGGTGACGATGCAGGGCACGGCGAGGTTGGATGAGGGCACGACTGGGCTCAGCGTTGTGTCACCGTTCGGGTGGAGGTGGAGTTGGTCGCTGGGGTGGCCTGGTCCACCGGCAATGAGGTCACGCGGCAGAGGAGCTTCGGGTGGCGGTGGTTCTGGCCGTTTCTGACTGCAAAACGAGCGGGAAACAGGGGGAAACGATCAGTGGTGTTCGGGGGTTCCAGATCGAGGTAGAGGAGGAGCGAGGAGAGAGCTTCTACCGTGCGGGTGATGGAGAGCCGCCGCGGCGAAGCTCGAGCTCGATCTCGAGCTCGAGTGCTTCTGGAGAGGAGCGGGTGGTGTAGCGGGTGATTAGGGGAGTGAGAGAGCGAGTGGTGAGGAGAGGAGGGTTCGGGGAGGCCCTTAAATAGGCGGACGGCGGGGTGCCGTGGACCCGTGTGCCAACGAGCTCCTGCTCGTCGCCACAGGGATTGGGAGGAGCTAGCGCTGCGTCTGGGGTGTTTCTGGGCGTGGACTACGCCGAGGGGAACTAAGGGAGAGAGCGGGGGAAGGCCAGAGAGCAAGGCAACCTCCGGCGGCGGGATCCTTCAAGGGAGAGAGAGGGAAGCATGAATCGGCAGAGAGAGCCCGCGGAAGGAAGAAGAAGAAGTTTGCGGGTAGGGGAGGTCGCGACCTGGCCTGCTGAAGATCTCCGACGAAGGGCGGCGCTTGTCGCCGACGAGCGCGGATGGGAAGAAGGGAGAGGCAACAGGGAGATGGCAGGGGCACAATGGGGCCTGCCTGGGGTTGCCGGCAACGACGAGGCCGGTCGCCGGAGGCGCTATGGCGAGGGCGTGGTTGAACGAGGAGAGCCCAAGGATGGCTCGATCCGGCCGGAGGTGAGGGACGGCAACGAACTCGAAGGCCGACTATGCTGTTGCTGCTCCATGGCGGCTGGCATGGTTCCCTGCGAGCTCGGGGCGAGGGTGCCATGCACAGAGAGGAGGGAGCTTGATCTCCTGGTTGCTGCTGGGGGGACGACGGGGTCCTGGTCGGTGGCCTCGTTTGCCGGCGGGAGAAGTGGCTCGGGGTCGAGGACGAGCTCCTGGCTCGAGGCAGGGAAGGATGGGGGTGTAGGTGGAGATCGAGGGGAGTTTCTGGTTAGGGGATTTGGACCGAGGGGGAGATCCCGAGGGGAAAGCGAGAGAGTGGCGGCGGCAAGGAGGAAAAGATGGGAGATCTCTCCTAGTTTTTAGGGTTTGCCAAAAATAGGCTATTGGTTCATCTATATATAGCAAAAAGGGATAAGTTTAGGGGCATTTGATCCCTTCGATCTTAATCGGACGATCGAGAAAAATATGTTAGGAAGTCCAATTAAAAAAACGGAGACGTTTTGTAGATGTTTGGGGATGATCCGGACCCAAGGGTGATGACTGCCCGGGTCGGGTTCGGGACAACTTTCGGACGCACGCGAGGATGGCCGCGGGCTGATGAGAGAGGTTAGGTAGGGCCTGGCGGTTAGGTAGTGGGCCGTGCAGGAAGCCTTGGGCCGAGAGAAGAGAAGAGAGATACCCGGCGACTGTTTCCGGAGACCGAAAACGTCTGACGTTTTGACCGACTATATTGTCGCTATAGTTAACGGTTGGGCTATCAAATGAACTCCGAATGCGATGAAACTTGACAGGCGGGGTATCTACACTATAATAAGACCACACGCCAACTTTCATCCCATTCCAAGAACATTTTCCGGCCACTTATAAAATACTATTTCGGACATGCCGCGGGCGCGTGCAACTATGTTTGGGATCAGAATGGACAACGGATGGAACGAGGAGACCAGGACGGATGAAAGTTTTGAAAACATGATGATGCAATGCGGATGATGACATGGAAAGATGCAACACACAAGCAAAAGACAAGGCAACAACAGCAAATAACTGGAGGACACCTGGCACATCGGTCTCGGGGCATCACAACACTCCACCACTACGAGAGGATCTCGACCCGAGATCCTAGGGATGGCACCGGAGGGACAAGGTAGAGAAAGAGAAGAGGTAACCCAAATTGCTTCTTTGACAATTGATTGAAACCAAAGAACCTTGCGAGGTTGAACAAATTCGAGAAAATAATACAACGAAGGTGAGCAAAGTTGAAACCTCCGTTAGGGAAGAGGAACAAGGAACCTTACTAGACCCTTGTAGTTTGAATGACATAAGAAAAGTGTTACGATGTACAAAAGGTACATGCAAGCACTCCGATTGAAACGAGATGTACAGGAACGATAAGGATCAATTACGACAACACTCCGGTTGGACATGGAGGGTAAAGAATATAAACTTTGCGAAACGAAAGCACTTGGATGAGACTCCGGTTAGAAGAGGAAAGATAAAAATGACACTCCGGTTAAAACAAGATAGAGAAGGAAAAAGAATCATATAATTTGGGCAGCATTCCGACTGAAAATGGAAGGAATTAACCAGAACTTGACAAGACGATTCCAAGATACCCGGGTGATCCTAATTTTTTTAGTGAAATTTGAGAAGAGAAGAGTCAAAACTCTACGTCAGGATGCCTCACCAAAGCGATGAAGGGACTGAGGAGTAAAAAGAATTCCTAACTCTCCGATATATATAGTCCTAAATGACTCAAAACATTTCTAGACTCAATAACGCCAGTGATTCGATCAAGCAGGGGGCTCCTAAGGTCGGGGAAGGCTCTGATACCAACTTGTAACGCCCTCGATGTGGCTATATCTCCCACGTGTCGAAGCACGACTAAGAGGCACAACCGCATTGAAAGCAATGTCGCAAGTGAGGTAATCTTCACACAACCCATGTACTACATAAGGGAAAAAAGATACATAGTTGGCTTACAATCGCCACTTCACACAATTACATGAATAAAGCATTACAACATCCAAATAGAATCAAGGTCCGACCATGGAACCAAAATAAAGAGCAACCCCAAATGCGACAAGGTCCCCCGATCGACCCCAACTGGGCTCCACTACTGATCAACTAGAAATGAAAAAAGACAAAGGACAAGATCTTCATCGAGCTCCTCCTTGAGCTTGGTTGCGTCATCTGCACGGTCTCATCGGCACCTGCAAGCTGGTTTTTGGAAGTATCTGTGTGTCACGGGGACTCAGCAATCTCACACCCTCGCGATCAAGACTATTTAAGCTTATGGGTAAGGCAAAGGTATGAGGTGGAGCTGCAGCAAGCGACTAGCATATGTGGTGGCTAACATACGCAAAAGAGAGCGAGAAGAGAAGGCAAGGCACGATCGATAAAACTATGATCAAGAAGTGATCCTAGAACAACCTACGTCAAACATAACTCCAACACCGTGTTCACTTCCCGGACCCCGCCGAGAAGAGACCATCACGGTAACACACGCGGTTGATGTATTTTAATTAAGGTCAACTTCAGGTTTTCTACAACCGGGCATTAACAAATTCCCATCTGCCTATAACCGCGGGCATGGCTTTCGAAAGTTCAAATCCCTGCAGGCGTGTCCCAACAGAGCCCATCACAAGCTCTCACGGTAAACGAAGGATATTCCTTCTCCCAAGACAATCCGATCAGGCTCGGCATCCAGGTTACAAGACATCCTCGACAATGGTAAAACAAGTCCAGCAACACTGCCCGAATGTGCCGACAAATCCCGATAGGAGCTGCACATATCTCGTTCTCAGGGCACACTCAGATGAGACATCCTACGAGTAAAACCAACCCTCGAGTTGCCCCGAGGTGGCCCCGCAGTCTACTCGGTCGGACCAACACTCAGAGGAGCACTGGCCCTGGGGGGTTAAAATAAAGATGACCCTTGAGTCTACGGAACCCAAGGGAAAAGGAGGCTAGGTGGCGAATGGTAAAACCAATGTTGGGCATTGCTGGAAGAGTTTTATTCAAGGCGAACTGTCAAGGGGTTCCCATTATAACCCAACCGCGTAAGGAACGCAAAATCCGGGAACATAACACCGATATGACGGAAACTAGGGCGGCAAGAGTGGAACAAAACACCAGGCATAAGGCCGAGCCTTCCACCCTTTACCAAGTATATAGATGCATTAATTAAATAAGAGATATTGTGATATCCCAACAAAATATCCATGTTCCAACAAGGAACAAGCTCCAATCTTCACCTGCAACTAACAACGCTATAAGAGGGGCTGAGCAAAGCGGTAACATAGCCAAACAACGGTTTGCTAGGACAAGGTGGGTTAGAGGCTTGGTTCAACAATATGGGAGGCATGATAAGCAAGTGGTAGGTATCGCAACATAGGCATAGCAAAAGAGCGAGCAACTAGCAAGCAAAGATAGAAGTTATTTCGAGGGTATGGTCATCTTGCCTGAAATCCCGCAAGGAAGAAGAACGAGTCCATGAAGAGGATACACGGACGTAGTCGAACGGATCCTCACCCACACGACGTTATCGGAACCAACCCGAAGAATCAAACAACATAGTAAACAACCAACACATCAACATGGCATGATGCACAATCGAGTATGATGCATGTCCGGTTTAATGAAGCATGGCATGGCAAAGTGCACAAACAATCCTACAAATTAAGTGGAGCTCATTATGCAACAGAGTTGCATATTGAAGAAAACACCACATGACTAATTTAGTTCTCTCTTGTTTATGTACCCAACAAGATTAAATGTTGTTAGCATGGCAAGATATGAAGCATAAAGAAACTATCTATCTAGGCAAGTTTAAATGAGGCCGGAAATAACAAACAACAATTCCGAAAAAACCTCATGTGCATATTTTACGGTTTGGTACTGTTCTGCCCTAAACCATATTTTAGGGTTATTAAACATGCAAAGTAAAGCCATCATGTTAAACTAGGCATTTTTCTACCCCATTTACATATAAAGTTTATTAAATTCCGAGTTACGGTTATTTAGTTATGAAATAAATCATTTTAGCAAGTTATTAAGCAAATTTAAACAAACAGCATTTTAAACATTTTAAACATAGATGAAAGTTGCATATTATTAAACTAGATGAAAATCTAAACAAGTTTCATATTAAGTTTGTTTTAATCCGATGCACGGTTGAAGAGTTATAAAATGCATGATGTCTAGGGGGTTCTCTGCAAAACTGGGTTCTCTGGAATAAAAGATAAATTCACACACCCTAAAAAAACGTACACGGGCCGAAATGGCTGGCCCAACAGGAGGAAAAAAAGAAGGGGCGCGGGGTGCTGTTCACCATGGGCCACGGCCCGCTGGAGCAGAGGCTAGGCCGGGCGGACTGGGCCTTTGCGGGGCCCACGCGCGGGGTCAACGCAGGCGCTGGAGGTGTCGGCCCCCTGGTCCGAAGCAGAGGCGAGGCGTGCTCGTTCCTGAGCAGAACGAGTGGGCGCCGGCTGCGTCTTGAAGCAGGAGTTCGGCGGCGAGGACGAGACGGAGGCGCAGGGGATGGAGGGGCACGTCTCCAGGCGCGGGACGGCGGCCTCCGGCGATGGGCGTCCAGATCCGGGGCGAGCGAGGCAACCTCCGGCGGCGGGATCCTGCAAGGGAGAGAGAGGGAAGCGTGAATCAGCAGAGAGAGCCGGCGGAAGGAAGAAGAAGGAGTTCGCGGGCAGGGGAGGTCGCGACCTGGCCTGCTGAAGATCTCCGGCAAAGGGCGGCGCTTGTCACCGGCGAGCGCGGACGGGAAGAAGGGAGAGGCGACAGGGAGATGGCAGGGGCACAACAGGGCTTGCCTGGGGTTGCCGGCAATGACGAGGCCGGTCGCCGGAGGCGCGATTGCGAGGGCGTGGTTGAACGAGGAGAGCCCGAGGATGTCTCGATCCGGCCGGAGGTGAGGGACGGCAACGAACTCGAAGGCCGACTATGCTGCTGCTGCTCCATGGCGGCTGGCATGGTTCCCTGCGAGCTCGGGGCGAGGGTGCCATGGACAGAGAGGAGGGAGCTTGAGCTGAGCTTGAGCTCCTGGTTGCTGCTGGGGGGACGACGGGGTCCTGGTCGGTGGCCTCGTTTGCCGGCGGGAGAAGTGGCTTGGGGTCGAGGACGAGCTCCTGGCTTGAGGCAGGGAAGGATGGGGGTGTAGGTGGAGATCGAGGGGAGTTTCTGGTTGGGGGATTTGGACCGAGGGGGTGATCCCGAGGGGAAAGCGAGAGAGTGGCGGCGGCAAGGAGGAAAAGATGGGACATCTCTCCTAGTTTTTAGGGTTTGCCCAAAATAGGCTATTGGTTGATCTATATATAGCAAAAAGGTCTAAGTTTAGGGGCATTTGATCCCTTCGATCTTAATCGCACGGTCGAGAAAAATATGTTAGGAAGTCCAATTAACAAAATGGAGACGTTTTGTAGATGTTTGGGGATGATCCGGACCCAAGGGTGATGACTGCCCGGGTCGGGTTCGGGACAACTTTCGGACGCACGCGAGGATGGCCACGGGCTGACGAGAGAGGTTAGGTAGGGCCTGGCAGTTAGGTAGTGGGCCGTGCAGGAAGCCTTGGGCTGAGAGAAGAGAAGAGAGAGATCGGGCGACTGTTTCCGGAGACCAAAAACGTCCGACGTTTTGACCGACTATATTGTCGCTATAGTTAACGGTTGGGCTATCAAACGAACTCCGAATGCGATGAAACTTGACAGGCGGTCTATCTACACTATAATAAGACCACACGCCAACTTTCATCCCATTCCGAGAACATTTTCCGGCCACTTATAAAATACTATTTCGGACATGCCACGGGCGCTTGCAAGTGTGTCTGGGCTCAGAACGGACAACGGACGGAATGAGGAGACCAGGACGGATGAAAGTTTTGAAAACATGATGATGCAATGCGGATGATGACATGGCAAGATGCAACATGCAAGCAAAAGACAAGGCAACAACAGCGAATAACTGGAGGATACCTGGGACATCGGTCTCGGGGCGTCACAACACTCCACCACTACGAGAGGATCTCGACCCGAGATCCTAGGGATGGCACCGGAGGGACAAGGAAGAGAAAGAGAAGAGGTAACCCAAATTGCTTCTTTGACAATTGAGTGAAACCAAAGAACCTTGCGAGGTTGAACAAATTCGAGAAAAGAATACAACGAAGGTGAACAAAGTTGAAACCTCCGTTAGGGAAGAGGAACAAGGAACCTTACTAGACCCTTGTAGGTTGAAAGACATAAGAAAAGTGTTACGATGGACAAAAGGTACATGCAAGCACTCCAATTGAAACGAGATGTACAGGAACGATAAGGATCAATTACGACAACACTCCGGTTGGACATGGAGGGTAAAGAATATAAACTTTGCGAAACGAAAGCACTTGGATGAGACTCCGGTTAGAAGAGGAAAGATAAAAATGACACTCTGGTTAAAACAAGATAGAGAAGGAAAAAGAATGATATAATTTGGGCAGCATTCCGATTGAAAATGGAAGGAATTAACAAGAACTTGACAAGATGAGAGGATACTTGATGAAATCAACTACACACTACCTCCGTAACTATTGAAAGAATGGCACAATGGGTAAGAACGATTTCAGACGGCACTCCGGTTGAGAATGGAGGTAAAACTTGATAAGATGAGAGAGCTCGAATGAAAACACGACACTTCGGTTAAATGGATAAGCAAAAGGAAAGAACATGATCTTCACAATACGAGATGATGAGTGAAGAGAGCATCATTCAATGCCTCTGGAAGAAATGAAAG
Source organism: Triticum urartu (assembly GCF_056163025.1). Taxonomy (NCBI): domain Eukaryota; kingdom Viridiplantae; phylum Streptophyta; class Magnoliopsida; order Poales; family Poaceae; genus Triticum; species Triticum urartu. The sequence goes on from NC_141873.1 coordinate 236,709,528, forward strand.
AATGCAATGAAAAGAACGGGTAAGAAAACAACATGTTCTACCTCAAATGAATTTGAGAGAGCATCCTTAAAAAGAAGGATTGAACGGAGTTGTTGGGAAAACCAACAACGAAAGAGTAAGCTTGTTGTGGGCTTAAGGAAAACATCTCGAGAACTTGAGGTGAAAACCTGCCACAAATGAAAACAATTGCTTGCTTGGGAGCGACGGAGAGATGAAAACATCTTTCATCGTGAGACTAGGAGGAAACTTGGATCATTGATAAACACCATAAATAGAAACATCCCTTAGGGAAGGTTTTAGGTGAAATATAACCCAAGATAATTCGAATGAAGAGATTGATGGATTTAAAATACCTCATTCTTGATAACTTGTGAATCATGAAACACGAAGGGAAATTATCACGAATGGCATAACACCACCTCAAAAGATAATGTAGAAAGAATTGCACTTCATTATGCAAGATGAAGAATACTTGAGCTCCTTTGAAAAGAATCTCGATGAATCCTTCGAGAAGGAATTAAATCCTTGATGAACCATCATGTAGAGCCTCCATGAAGATCTCCGGTAATAAAAGAATGATCAAACGAAATGAAGGATGAAAAGAATAAGGTTGAATCCTTGCAATGATAAGATGGATCTTCATGATGATGAAAGCTTGGAACTCCGGGAAAAAGAAAAGATGAACCAATTGAAACCGAGAATTTGATGAACCTTTGGAATAATTGAATTTACTCGATGAAACAAGAATAAGAATTACATTATGCTTATCCTTCACAAATTTAAATTGATGACAAGCAACGGATTTGGCATACTACTTATTCTCATAGAAAGGATTAAGATAGATATAGCGTAAACTTGAGATGGTCTTCGACGAACCACCGGTAGGGTTGAAACAACGAATAAATTGATATGATAACGAAGGAAGAGAAGTCTTGAATGAACCACCGTAAGAATTAAAATGACCGAGGAAAATATAAGGACAACACCGGGAAGAATTAGCAAATGAACGAAGAAGCTTGAAGGAATTTAGATACATGAGAACGAAGCGATCACAAGCTGATAAGAGAATACTTGAATGATGCACCGGTGATATTTGGAGAATGATAGCTGAAAGCTGAGAATGAATAAATCTTCTGAAATGATGGGCTTCAGAGAATCAAACAGAAAAGACTCTTGAATTGCTCCGGAAGGATGAAAATAATTTCCACAATCAAAAACAATTATGAGAGGATGGCCTCAAACTAGAATCACGAATCTCTGAGAGAACGTGTAAGATATGGAGGAAAAACTCTTCTTCGGTCTTCAAAATCTGAGAATGACGACGAGAAACACTACCAAGAATTGTTGAGGCACTCCGGAATGAAGAATGGAAAAGGTTGAGCCAACGATGAAAAGAATTTATCCAATCTTGGAGAAAGGAATTTGACTAATGATAAATCATTCTTACGTCAAACTTTGAGATGAATATGAGAATAACTCCGGAAATTAGAAGAGTCAGGTAAGATCCTGGGGAAAAGACCTGTGGGTTAGGGCCCACTCAAAAAATACACCGTAGAACAATTTAAAAGAGAGAATGCACTGGTTGAATTAAATTGCTAGAATGAGATAACAACCTCGAAATAGGTTGAACGGATCTTGAATGACAAGACGAGCCTGTTGAGAAAGCTTGAGCACGCCGGAACAAATGAATAGTGAGAAGTGAATTATTATGAGGTGCACCGGTATGAGAAGGCATTGAAATGAGGAAAGGGTAAGATCAACATAGCTTGACTTGAAACCACCGGAGAAGATAAAAGAAACGAAGAATGATGAACTAGAAGCTCCGTTATTATCTTCATGAGAATCACCGGATAAGAACATTGAAGGAAAAGAATGGAGAGGCTTCACATCAATAAGATGGATACTCGATTAAGAAATCTGAGTCCTTGAAGAAAAACAAGGGAGGGAGGGCGGGAAAAACAAAGGCAACTTGGAGATGGATGAAACAAACAACATTGAGAAGAACTGATAATTGATCTTGCGAATGTTGAAGTGATCGGATCCACTTGAAGAGAGACACACCGGTAGAACAAGATTGGCATAACAATCTCGATTATCGAGAAGGATTAGTATTCACATCGGAGTATGAGAACACCATTTGGGGAAGGTATGGAATCAACACTTGACATTGAAGCAACTCGAATACCACAACTCCAAACAAAAACAAAGGATTGGCTTGCAGAATAAGCCGGAACAAACATATGATAGAGATTTCGTCCGAAGTTTTCGTGGTGGGGCCTACACGGGCTCGATCGTACAGCACCATCATGTACAAGGCAGTGCACATGACATATGAAGCATCCCCGAGTCGGCATAGCCAAGGACTCTTTAAGACACACCGAGACCACTGTAAAACCAACCGTGAATAGGCGGACCACTAGACGTCGAACCCCAATTTCATATCATATATCCGTCAGAAAGATATCCTAAGAGCTACTTGAATTCCCACTTATAAACTCCCGAAATTTTCCGGTTATGCAATCAGGTGTTGGGGATACAGGGGAAGCATAATATCTCACCCAAAACTAGCAAATCCTACATCCAGCTGTATCCATCCTTCAACGCATAACCAAGAAACCTTCGGAAATCGTTTACCTCAACCTTCGAAAAGCATCCGTTATACGAGTTATGGCAATACTCCCGAACTCCCGCCCTAGTACTGGGTGGCGTCGAGGTTATCTCACCAACAACTGCATAAAAGAGATTTTCGATGTCGGCGATACTAAACTCAGGTATTCCAGAACTGCAACGATAAAATTGTGACGACAACACCTCGGAGCTCAACTCCCTGGGACACTGCCACAACACCTAAATGACAGGAGGCACCAAGAACAATGTTCTCGTCACAAAACCATCGGAAAGATTCCAAGATACCCGCGTGATCCTAAATTTTTTTTAGTGAAATTTGAGAAGAGAAGAGTCAAAACTCTACGTCAGGATGCCTCACCAGAGCGATGAAGGGACTGAGGAGTAAAAAGAATTCCTAACTCTCCGATATATATAGTGCTAAATGACTCAAAACATTTCTACACTCAATAACGCCAGTGATTCGATCAAGCAAGGGGCTCCTAAGGTCAGGGAAGGCTCTGATACCAACTTGTAACGCGCTCGATGCGGCTATATCTCCCACGTGTGGAAGCACGACTTAGAGGCATAACCGCATTGAAAGCAATGTCGCAAGTGACGTAATCTTCACACAACCCATGTACTACATAAGGGAAAAAAGATACATAGCTGGCTTACAATCGCCACTTCACACAATTACATGAATAAAGCATTACAACATCCAAATAGAATCAAGGTCCGACCATGGAACCAAAATAAAGAGCAACCCCAAATGCGACAAGGTCCCCCGATCGACCCCAACTGGGCTCCACTACTGATCAACTAGAAACGAAACAAGACAAAGGACAAGATCTTCATCGAGCTCCTCCTTGAGCTTGGTTGCGTCATCTGCACGGTCTCATCGGCACCTGCAAGCTGGTTTTTGGAAGTATCTGTGTGTCACGGGGACTCAGCAATCTCACACCCTCGCGATCAAGACTATTTAAGCTTATGGGTAAGGCAAAGGTATGAGGTGGAGCTGCAGCAAGCGACTAGCATATGTGGTGGCTAACATACACAAAAGAGAGCGAGAAGAGAAGGCAAGGCACGATCGATAAAACTATGATCAAGAAGTGATCCTAGAACAACCTACGTCAAACATAACTCCAACACCGTGTTCACTTCCCAGACCCCGCCGAGAAGAGACCATCACGGTAACACACGCGTTTGATGTATTTTAATTAAGGTCAACTTCAAGTTTTCTACAACCGGACATTAACAAATTCCCATCTGCCCATAACCGCGGGCATGGCTTTCAAAAGTTCAAATCCCTGCAGGGGTGTCCCAACAAAGCCCATCACAAGCTCTCACGGTAAACGAAGGATATTCCTTCTCCCAAGACAATCCGATCAGGCTCGGCATCCAGGTTACAAGACATCCTCGACAATGGTAAAACAAGTCCAGCAACACTGCCCGAATGTGCCGACAAATCCCGATAGGAGCTGCACATATCTCGTTCTCAGGGCACACTCAGATGAGACATCCTACGAGTAAAACCAACCCTCGAGTTGCCCCGAGGTGGCCCCGCAGTCTACTCGGTCGGACCAACACTCAGAGGAGCACTGGCCCAGGGGGGTAAAATAAAGATGACCCTTGAGTCCGCGGAACCCAAGGGAAAAAGAGGCTAGGTGGCGAATGGAAAACCAATGTTGGGCATTGCTGGAAGAGTTTTATTCAAGGCGAACTGTCAAGGGGTTCCCATTATAACCCAACCGCGTAAGGAACGCAAAATCCGGGAACATAACACCGATATGACGGAAACTAGGGCGGCAAGAGTGGAACAAAACACCAGGCATAAGGCCGAGCCTTCCACCCTTTACCAAGTATATAGATGCATTAATTAAATAAGAGATATTGTGATATCCCAACAAAATATCCATATTCCAATAAGGAACAAGCTCCATTCTTCACCTGCAACTAACAACGCTATAAGAGGGGCTGAGCAAAGCGGTAACATAGCCAAACAACGGTTTGCTAGGACAAGGTGGGTTAGAGGCTTGGTTCAACAATATGGGAGGCATGATAAGCAAGTGGTAGGTATCGCAGCATAGGCATAGCAAAAGAGCGAGCAACTAGCAAGCAAAGATAGAAGTTATTTCGAGGGTATGGTCATCTTGCCTGAAATCCCGCAAGGAAGAAGAACGAGTCCATGAAGAAGATACACAGATGTAGTCGAACGGATCCTCACACACACGACATTATCGGAACCAACCCGAAGAAGCAACACCGGAAAGAAGCAAACAACATAGTAAACAACCAACACATCAACATGGCATGATGCACAATCGAGTATGATGCATGTCTGGTTTAATGAAGCATGGCATGGCAAAGTGCACAAACAATCCTACAAATTAAGTGGAGCTCATTATGCAACGGAGTTGCATATTGAAGAAAACACCACATGACTTATTTAGTTCTCTCTCGTTTATGTACCCAACAAGATTAAATGTTGTTAGCATGGCAAAAGATGAAGCATAAAGAAACTATCTATCTAGGCATGTTTAAATGAGGCCGGAAATAACAAACAACAATTACAGAAAAACCTCATGTGCATATTTTACGGTTTGGTACTGTTCTGCCCTAAACCATATTTTAGAGTTATTAAACATGCAAAGTAAAGCCATCATGTTAAACTAGGCATTTTCTAGCCATTTACATATAAAGTTTATTAAATTCCGAGTTACGGTTATTTAGTTATGAAATAAATCATTTTAGCAAGTTATTAAGCAAATTTAAACAAACAACATTTTAAACATTTTAAACATAGATGAAAGTTGCATATTATTAAACTAGATGAAAATCTAAACAAGTTTAATATTAAGTTTGTTTTAATCCGAGGCATGGTTGAAGAGTTATAAAATGCATGATGTGTAGTGGGTTCTCTGCAAAACTAGGTTCTCTGGAATAAAAGATAAATTCACAGACCCTGAAAAAAACATACACGGGCCAAAATGGCTGGCCCAACAGGAGGAAAAAAAGAAGGGGCGCGGGGTGCTGTTCACCATGGGCCACGACCCGCTGGAGGAGAGGCTAGGCCGGGCGGACTGGGCCTTTGCGCGGCCCACGCGCGGGGTCAACGTAGACACTGGAGGCGTCGCCCCCCTGGTTCGAAGCAGAGGCGGGGCGTGCTCGTTCCCGAGCAGAACGAGTGGGCACCGGCTGTGCCTTGAAGCAGGAGTTCGGTGGCGAGGAAGAGATAGAGGCGCAGGGGATGGAGGGGCACGTCTCCAGGCGCGGGACGGCGGCCTCCGGCGATGGGCGTCCAGATCCGGGGCAAGCGAGGCAACCTTCGGCGGCGAGATCCTGCAAGGGAGAGAGAGGGAAGCGTGAATCAGCAGAGAGAGCCAGCGGAAGGAAGAAGAAGGAGTTTGCGGGTAGGGGAGGTCGCGACCTGGCCTGCTGAAGATCTCCGGCAAAGGGCGGCGCTTGTCACCGGCGAGCGCGGACGGGAAGAAGGGAGAGGCAACAGGGAGATGGCAGGGGCACAATGGGGCCTGCCTGGGGTTGCCGGCAACGACGAGGCCGGTCGCCGGAGGCGCTATGGCGAGGGCGTGGTTGAACGAGGAGAGCCCAAGGATGGCTCGATCCGGCCGGAGGTGAGGGACGGCAACGAACTCGAAGGCCGACTATGCTGCTGCTGCTCCATGGCGGCTGGCATGGTTCCCTGCGAGCTCGGGGCGAGTGTGCCATGCACAGAGAGGAGGGAGCTTGAGCTCCTGGTTGCTGCTGGGGGGACGACGGGGTCCTGGTCGGTGGCCTCGTTTGCCGGCGGGAGAAGTGGCTCGGGGTCGAGGACGAGCTCCTGGCTCGAGGCAGGGAAGGATGGGGGTGTAGGTGGAGATCGAGTGGAGTTTCTGGTTGGGGGATTTGGACCGAGGGGGAGATCCCGAGGGGAAAGCGAGAGAGTGGCGGCGGCAAGGAGGAAAAGATGGGAGATCTCTCCTAGTTTTTAGGGTTTGCCCAAAATAGGCTATTGGTTCATCTATATATAGCAAAAAGGGATAAGTTTAGGGGCATTTGATCCCTTCGATCTTAATCGGACAGTCGAGAAAAATATGTTAGGAAGTCCAATTAACAAAACGGAGACGTTTTGTAGATGTTTGGGGATGATCCGGACCCAAGGGTGATGACTGCCCGGGTCGGGTTCGGGACAACTTTCGGACGCACGCGAGGATGGCCGCGGGCTGACGAGAGAGGTTAGGTAGGGCCTGGCGGTTAGGTAGTGGGCCGTGCAGGAAGCCTTGGGCTGAGAGAAGAGAAGAGAGAGACCCGGCGACTGTTTCCGGAGACCGAAAACGTCCGACGTTTTGACCGACTATATTGTCGCTATAGTTAACGGTTGGGCTATCAAACGAACTCCGAATGCGATGAAACTTGACAGGCGGTCTATCTACACTATAATAAGACCACACGCCAACTTTCATCCCATTCCGAGAACATTTTCCGGCCACTTATAAAATACTATTTCGGACATGCCGCGGGCGCGTGCAAGTGTGTCTAGGCTCAGAACGGACAACAGACGGAACGAGGAGACCAGGATGGATGAAAGTTTTGAAAACATGATGATGCAATGCGGATGATGACATGGCAAGATGCAACACGCAAGCAAAATACAAGGCAACAACAACGAATAACTGGAGGACACCTCGCACATCGGTCTCGGGGCGTCACAGCTCTGATACCATCTTGTAGCGACCCGACCTCAAACGGTCAAGTATCTGTGCTTCTGTGTCATCTCTGGATCGGTAATGCTGACACACACAGTACTCGAAGGATTTATAACAGAGTAGCAATCACACACTTATTACATCGAATGTCTCAAAAGAGAACTTATTACAATAAATATGGCTTAAGGCCATCTAATACGATAACAGCGGAAGGCTTGGAAGATAAAGTGAGTCCATCAACTCCAACGGCATAGCTAAGCTTCACGACAACAACCTAACGAACCTTACTCCTTGTCTGAAAAGTTTGCAACATAATACATTGCAGCCCGAAAACAGGTCAGCACATGGAATATGCTGGCAATATAACACAGTAGAGCAAGAACAGAATAATACTATCATTGCATGCATATTTGGCTGGTGGAAAGCTCTATGGTTATAGTTTTTGAGAAAAGCCAATTTTTCCCTACATCAAAGGAATATATTTTATTTAACTATCATGGTAGTTGAAACATCATTGAGAAGGTTCCTCCAACTCAATCCCAATTAAAGTAATTATCAACCCAACAATATTAATTAAGAGTGATGAGATACTTAGGATACTCCAAGTACTAGATACTCAAGATTTGTCCATAACCGAGGACAAGGCTAACCATGATTAGATTGTACACTCTGCAGAGGTTTGTGCACTTGTCCCCACAAGACTCGATCGCCTCCGTTGGATTTCTCGCACTACAAGGTGTTTGAGAAACGGATGACCGAGACACAGTCTTTCAGAAACATTAACTCTTTACTCCGGGCAGACCATACCAAACCTACATCCCTCTACCTGCTGATCCACCTCTTCAAGAGCTCATGCAACCTACTCAACTATATTAGAGGCCATAATAGCTTGTGGCTGCACACGGAAGTTTCTAGCATGAAAATATCTCAGTTCCCTTTGAGCCTGGGTGGCGGACCTTAGGATGATCACGCGGGTACTCCGGGATATCCTAGGACAACACTGGGTTCTCCAGGTGCCCGACAAGCAATCCACCTAGATGTGTATTAAAGTTGCCACCTTAAGTTGAACCATTAATTAACAATCTCACATCTGTCATGGATTCACTCACCCAAACCACGTCTACGAACATAGCATAGCAATATAAGCAATACGTAGAAGTAACTCCCAAGGGTTTGAATATAACAGGGCAATAGGTTCTACCTCATCGACTACTTCCCAACCCATATGTTAATCACATCCTAATCATGCAATGTTTGAGGATTGGAACTAATGCATAAAAACAGGGTATGAAAGGAGTATGATCAATGTGTTACTTGCCTTGCTGATGATCCGCAAAACCTAGGGACTCATAGTAGCACGCTTCGCACTCCGGGAATTCTATCGCAAACAAACAATAGCATACATAATCAATCAAGCAAAGAAGCATGGGTAAAACTCAAATAACAAGAATTGACCAGAAGTTCAACTTAAGAACTCCGGTTTGCAAAAAGAATCAAATCAAACGGAGCAACGAAACTCAAATTGCGTAAGAAACAAGATCCATTTACTAATCTGAACTAAAGTCAAATTTTACAATACCAAAATCTTGTTCAAGTTGATTAAACAGAAAGAGGGTTTCAAGACGAAGATCTAGGCGCTTCAATCGCTTGATTCCGACAAACGAGCAAAAAGATAAACTGAAACAAAAATCGGATCAGAAATCGCGATTGAAAATAATTACGAAAAATCCAAGAAAAACTGACGAACAGGCTAACGAACGAACGTTCGTTGTCCGTAACTAACGAGCGAAAACTGTTCGTTAAAACGAACGTACGGATGAATGTCCGCAAAGTAACTAAACCGAGAAAAACTGGCGAACCGATCTATAAAAAACGAAATTAGGGTTTCTAAAAAAACCAGATTGTTTTTTTAACCGAACGATGGCGACGGCGGCTTATACCTACGGTGAGGCTCCGACGAGGCGGGGCTACTCCGGCGAGGGGGGGGGGCTGCGGCAGCAGGGTGCATGGGGCGGCGCGGGCGGCAACGGCGAGCGGCGGCGTGCGGCAAAGGGCGGCGGCGGCGCGGCTAAGCGGCGGCAGCGCTGCGGGGTGGGGCGAGGCAGGCGGCGGGGTTGACTACTAGGAAAAAGCTTATAGACAGACGCTTACTAGTATCGCGCTATTTTCCCCACGCTACTGCTACTTACTAGTAGCGCGTGGCCAAAAAAACACGCTACTGGTAAATATCTCTAACCATGCCCTGCGAACAGACCATAGTAGTAGCGCGGGTTCTAAAACCTGCCCTACTACTATGTAGGTAGCTGTTGCGCAGCTGAGGCGACCACGCTACTAGTATACTCCTACCCCACTCCGCCGTCCACCCGCCCCCATTTATCAAAAAAAAAACAATTCATCCAACCCCAATCCAGATCCCCTCCACCGCCGGCCTCCTTCCATCTGCTCCCCCAATCCACAAGTGTGTGCAGCCCCGAGCGTGTGCGCCCCTCCGACTGCTGCAGCCGGCCGGCCACAGATCCCTCTCGCCCCTCCGGCCGGATCGGCGAAACCCCCTCCCTCGCCTCCCGCCACCCGCTCCGACCTCGCCGTCACCGAGCAACAGCAGCAGTGCTCCGCGTCGGCGCGCCTGGCTAGCCCCAGCCTAGGGCTCCCACTCAGGTATCGCCCCCTATGACCTTCGCTACTTCGTTGCCTCTGGTAGAGCAGATATTCTACTGCTTGTCCTGTGTTTTCCTGGGTTTCCGTGCGCGCATGGGAGAGCAGGGGCGGTGAGTGGATGAAATCTGAGAGAACATAGATTAGTTCTTCAGATGTAGTGTAGAATTGACTTCGTTCCCCCCTTGTTGTTGGTGGTAGATTGTGGTAGCATATAGTTTCCGGTTTGTACCGTATCACCATTCCGCGGGATTGCCTGTCTTAGCAATTCCGGGGCTGCTTCTAGCATAGGGAGCTCGAAATTGTTGGTGCTTTTGTTCATCATCATAGTATAAAACGTGTAGGTCATGGAGCAGCTCCAGGCTTCTCAAGGAAGTAAAAAAAGGGAACACTCCATGGTGTAGATGCGTCAGCCTTGGTGCGGCTCTGTTTCCACCCCCGACCACATAAACTTAACACATACGCACTTGGCTGGAGCTTGCAAGCCAACACACTAGAAATTGGTCCATTCTATTTGTTGCAGATAACGTATTGTAAACAATTTTGAGTTGCCCACAAGAGAAAAGAGGTCTGGAGTGACAATTGAAGCCTGCACAAACTGAAACTACCACAGGTTGCATGTGAAAATCAACCTTATGTATATATTCATTTATTTTTTTAACTTACTATTAAGAAAAACTCTAATATGAAAAATCCACCTTCATGTTAATATTCTGGACAATAATGGATCATAGTTCACTCGTCATTTTATAGTTGTTTGCTTTGTGCTATTTGAATTACATATTGTAGTAAAATGAAAGATGCTCTTGTCTGGTCCTTGAATAAAATTCCACTGGGCCTATGTGCCGTTGGACGGGGGTCATCCTCCTTTTCTAAAAAATGCACAGTCAGACTAGGTTTCTTTTTGTTCAGTTAGAATCTTGATGTTTTGTTTCCCTTATAAGTTAGCTAACTTCCCTTTTCTTGATGAAATTGTCAGGAGTGATGCTTTCTTCATATGTAATTCTATCATAGATATGTTGGATGCTCATGCAGAGCCATGGAACATTCTATTTTTATATAGCCAATGAATTTATAGCAATGTTCTGCCTACCCTGACTTAGAACTTAGAAGTATTCATTTCTTGAAATAGATTGATCTCACCAATCTCGTGTTTAGTTTGTTATATATGAACCAGGGACAACTTGCAGGCAGCATGTATGGAACTGGAATGTGCAAGGGTATTTCAATAAGAACACTTCATATCAACAAGCAGCCATGGCTTGGGAGGCTTTTCATCAGATCGTTTAAAAATCTCCTAAGGTAACTCATAGTATTTTGTTTCCCCTGTTCGTGCATGTTTAATTGTACTATTTGGTTGAACTGATGCAATTTGCATACTAACAAGTTTTTACTTTCCCGATGTGCACGCAGAGCTGATCGACGCTGACTAGCGCGGCCCGGTGGCACTGTTCTCTTCAACCACTCAGAGGCGGACTTCGCCATGAAGCTCGGTGGCCACGTCGCACAGATGATCGTCCAGGTGATTTTGACTCCGGAGGTCGCCGAGGTGGAGGACCTCGATGCCGCCGTCCGAGGGAGGGAGGATTCATGTCCATTGGCGTCTGAACTCTGAGCCTTGGTAGATACATCTAGAGAAGTGGTCTGCTTAGGTTGGTAGTAGACCACTAGGGAAGGTACCCACCTTACGATGATGGTTGTGTGTGTATGATCTTAAATGGAATCTTGAGATGGTTCTATGAATTTTGAGATGATGTTAAATGGAATCTTGAGATGGTTCTATGATGTTGGTTTGGTTTGCACTGGACGTATTACCATTCATGAATACTACATCTAATTTTTATTTTTATTTTTTAATTTCTAAATTGTTAGTAGTAGCGTGGGGAAAAGTGAGGGCTGCTAGTAGTTAGGTTAGTAGTAGCGTGGTTTTAGGTGAGTAGTAGCGTGGGTGGCACCGCGCTACTACTTACTTTTTTAGCTGTAGCGCGGGGTAAAAATGCGCTACTGCTAAAAGTTAGCTGTAGCGTCGTAGTAGTAGTGCGGGAACCCATGCTACTGGTATGCAAAAAACCTACGCTACTGGTAGTGTTTTTCCTAGTAGTGTTGGCGGCTCGAGTGGTGGTGGAGGGGGTCTGGGGCACGATATTTAAGGAGGTGGGGCTTGCTTGGGGAATGGGCAAGGCGGCGCGGGGAGGAGGAGTCCCGGCCGGACTCGGGGTCGTGGCGGCGACGGCCTCCCGGTCTCCTGGAGGGAGACAGGGCGCGGGGCTAGCGGGCCGGCTCGGCTGGGCTTCGGCCCAGTCGGGCGCTGAGAGGTTTTTTTAGATAATTTCGCCGGAAAATAAATAAATCCTAGAAAATAAAATAAAAATCTAAATATACCAAAACAAATTTTCACCATCTAAATAAAATATTTAGAATGAGATGAACATTTTCTTGGCCCTAAAATGCAATTTTGAAAAACGTGCAATTTTTCTAATGCAAATAAAATAGCAATAAAATCCGAATAAAATCAAATATTTGATTTTAATATTTTCCTCCAATATTTCAATTATTTTGGAGAAGTCATATTATCTCCTCTCATATATTTTAATATGAAGTATTTTCGGAGAAAAAAATAATTAAAACAAAAAAAAATCCTCATTTATATATTTGATAAAATTCAAATATGAAAGCAATGAAATCCCCAACTCTCTCCGAGGGTCCTTGAGTTGCTTAGGATTTCGAGGATCGCGAAACGAAATGCAGTAAAATATGATATGCATGGATGATCTATGTATAACATTCCAAATTGAAAATTTGGGATGTTACAGGACTCTTCTGGCCCAACTCTTTTGCTTCGGGGGCTTCTTCTGGTCCATGAAAAATCACCTTAAATTTTCAGCTCGTTTGGACTCCGTTTGATATTCCTTTTCTGTAAAACTCAAAACCAAGGAAAAAATAGAAACTGGCACTCGACTCTAGGTTAATAGGTTAGTCCCAAAAATATTATAAAATAACATATGAATGCATAATAAACATACAAGATGGATAATATAATAGCATGGAACAATCAAAAATTATAGGTACATTGGAGACGTATCAAGCATCAACATCCTCTACTACGACACCATGACCAAGCCCGACATCGAGGCGCAGCAGCTCGAGCCGTCTAGGACGGTGTTCCATGGCATCATGTCGGGTCTCTCCTACTCCGTGATCTACCGGATCCGGCTCGATGTCCTATTTGGCATCATCGACCACTTCCGGGGCGAGCCCATTTGGTTCGAGGTGGTGGACCTGTCCAGCCCCTACCACACGTTGCTGGGCCGGCCCACGCTGGCAAAGTTCTTGGAGGTTCCCCACTCCGCCTATCTGAAGATGAACATGTCAGGTCCCAAGGGCTCATCACCATCGTCGGTGATTACAAGAAATCCCTGGAGTGTGCCCAGGCCGGCTCCAAGCTGGTCAAGTCGCTGGTCATTGACGAGGAGAGGCGCCAGCTCAACCGGATCATGGCGCTGGCTGGCGAGTAGTCAGCCGTGCTGTCTCCGCTGATGTAGTTAGCCAATAAGGCCTTGTTCCAACCCTCCAAAGACTCGAAGAAGGTGCCACTCAACCCGGTCAACCCCAACTACAAACAGTACGTCATCGTGGGCACCCTCCTCAACAACAAATAGGAAGGCGAGCCCGTGGTCCCCCAAGGACATGTCGGGTGTTCCGAGGAAGCACGCCGAGTAAAAACTCCACATCTACAAGGATGCCAAGCCCGTCCAACAACCACTACGCTGCTTTTTTGAGGAGAAGCGAAGAACCATTAGTGAAGAGATCGCCCGGCTACTCGCTATCAGCTTCATCATGGAACTTTTCCACCCAGAGCCGCTGGCCAACGCAGTCCTCATCGTGAAGAAAAAAACACTTGGCGCATGTGTATCGACAACACCAGCCTAAACAAGGCCTGCCCCAAGGATCCTTTTGCCCTACCACGGATAGATCAAGTGATCGACTCCACAGCCGGCTGTGAGCTCCTGTCCTTTTTGGATGCTTACTCCAGCTACCACCAGATCAAGCTAGACCCGGTCGACGCCCTCAACACGGCCTTCATCACGCCCTTTGAGGCGTATTACTATATCACCATGTCATTCGGAGTGAAGAATGCATGCTCTCCACTGCACCCGTCCTAGCCACCCCGGCTGAGGAGTCGCTTTTGCTATACATCGTCGCCACCTCTCGGGCGGTCAGCATGGTAGTGGTGGTCGAGCGCCCGAAGGAGGGCAAGGTTCAGTCAGTCTGGCGTCCAGTGTACTACCTGAGCGAGCTAATCTCCGCCTCCAAGGAGAACTACCGCCGCTATCAGAAGATGTGCTACGGTGTGTACTTCACCGCCAAGAAGCTAAAGCAGTATTTCCAGGAGCACACCGTCAGCATGGTGAGCATAGCCCCCATCGTCGAGATCATGTGCTACCGGGATGCCTCCAGCCGGGTGGCCAAATGGGCCATCGAGCTACCCAGCCACACAATCCTCTACGAGCCTCGCACCACCGTCAAGTCCCAAGCATTGGCTGATTTCCTCGTCCACTCGACAGAGACCCAGTACCTACCACCGGCACCCAACTCGACGCACTGGCGCATGCACTTTGACGGCTCCAAGATGCGCTCTTGCTTGGGAGCCGGCATCATGTTGTCCTCCCCCAAGGGTTGCCCGGCTCCAATACGTGTTGTAGATCCATTTCGCTGCCTCCAACAACCTTGCCGAAAATGAGGCCCTCGTGCACGGCCTCCAATGGGCCAAAGAGATCGGCATCCGGCGCATCCTCTACTACAGCGACTCAGAGCTAGTGGTGCAACAAGTCTACAGCGAGTGGGACGCCAGGGATGCCAACATGGCCAGCTACCGTTTCCAGGTCCAGCAGCTCACCGGCAATTTCGACGGCTGTGAGTTGCTCCACGTCCCTCGCGCGGACAACGAGGCTGTCGACATGCTGGCCAAGATAGGCTCCACCCAGCAAGCAATCCCACCCGGCGTCTCCTCGAGCACCTGCAGAAACTATCCATCAACATGTCTCCTACTCAGAATCCATCTTCGTCCCGGACGACCCCGCGGCGCCCCCGCCCATCCCTGGAGATCCTAGCCCTAGCCCGGGGGCTGCCATCCTGGCCCCAGCAACCATTAGTCCTGACCGGCCCCGGGGGCTGCCGGCTCCGGCTCAGGGGCTGCCAGCTTCGACCCAGGGGCTGATGGCTCCGGCTCGGGGCTGTCGGCTCTAGTCCTGGGTCTGCCGCTCCGGACTCTGTCCAAGTAGTCGTCTTCACAGTGCTGACGGCTCCATCCTGGGCCAAACCAATCCTCGCCTTTGATGAGGGCATCAATACCATTGTTACACCCACAGCCCCTGCTGCTATACATACTTGACCAATTACTAGAGCTCCCGCACGCCAATTGAATTATCGAGTACTTTCGTTTCTTGGTAACAATTCTAATGTTCATGAGAATATGATGCTGCCTAAATTGGATACATTTGTTTTGCTTACAGATAAAGGGCCTAGCTTGGACAAGAAAGATGAACCTTGGAACAAGTTCAAGCATGGAGATGATGGCATGCGCAAGGGGATCAAGAACGGAGTTACAAGTGATGATTTTAGGACTTTGAAGCCACCATAAGGAGTGCATGAAGCCTTGGACGAAATATACAAGATGCCACTTCATAAATTTCGTCCAGAGGCTATTCTAGGTGCTGCATCACCTTATTATTGGGCCAGGCCCATGTATTTTCAAAATACTTAAGTATAGGCTGTTTTTAGAGTCTGTATGTGTGGGGAAACAAGAGTTAGGGTTGGTTTCGGACCCCTCCTCCAAGGGCCATGAAATTCCCCCCTCTTCCTCCATATCTACAGCCCTTAGGGCGTCATTTAGACTTTGGGTTTTGTTTTGATCAAAAGTTCGCCATAGCTGCAACTTCGCGTACTTTGTTTGTGTTCAACGACCAGACCAAGACGTCACAGAACCCCACCTTGATCAATAAAGCTTTCATCTTATATTCGCAATATCCAGATTGCAATCTCAGTTTCTTGCTTGTTCTTAGTTTGCTTGCAAGAAATAGACCCTCGTGGTTAGGTTGATCGTGCTCCTGCGTGGTCAATAACCCCTCGGTAGTTGGTTTAGCGATTGCTAAGGCGTGACGTCTCGCACGTTCGTAGTCGGATCGTCAAGGTCGACTCCCACAGAAAATGATAGTCACCATCTCATCGAAACATCGGGACACCTTTGCCTCTATCAAGTGGTATCAGATTTCCAGGTTGCTCGGTGAGATTTTATAGTTTCTTCGTAGTTTCGATCGAGTCTGTTCTTCATACCTATAGTCCATGAAAAAGCCAAAAAATTAGGGTTAGTCATCCTATCCGAACCCATCTGAGCCTTTGCATCTTTTCTGCATTTGCTTTGTTGAATTTGCGGTTGCATCGTCGTGTCAAGTTGCTGGTCTTAGCGTCTAGTCCTTTAGAGTTTCGGGTTCTGTTAACAGGTTGTCACATCGCCGCTGCCATATATCACCACCGCATCATCATCATCGCCGCTACCACCACCGCCCCAACTTCATCGCTGCTACCATATACCAACACCACATATTCACCGCCAATCCAGTCCATATACGCCACCACCTATCCGCCGCCGTCACACCAATCTGAGTCCACCTGCAACATATATCCGCCACCAGTCCGAGTTCCACCAGATTCATCGCCGCCACTAGTCCGAGTTCCACTAGATTCATCTCCGCCACCAGTCCTAGTCCGGGTCTAGTATTTTGTTACTCTATTTTGGATTTCCATATCACACGATACTTTGAGTCTTGACAGAGTAGGACTCCCGAACTTTCGTGCTACCCGCAGTAGAAAAATAGTTCTAGTTTCAAAAAAAAAACTAAGTCTGGAAAATTCTGGCTAGGCATCTTTTAGATCATTTGTAGACTTTTTCGGAAAAATGTTGCGGAGCAAAAAAATAGGAAAAAAGTGCAAAAAAAATCAGAGCGTGCTCCTCCCTTGTTTACGTGCAGCGCCGTGATTTTGTTAGTGTTCTAGGCTCGCGTCTCTAGCACGGTCTAGCCTAGGACCAGCACAGTACCATCGTTGAGCATTTATTCAAATTTGCATCTCTGAATTGATTATTGCTAACCCTTTTTGCTACCATATTATAAGCCATCCCAGTTCCACATACATCTAAGTCGTGCGTTTGACTCTCCCTGGTAATCGCTATATCCAAGCTTTGAGAATTTTGATTACGACGGTTGCTGATCACCGCCTGCTGCTGGGTAAGAACTGGTAAGAATTTGATATTTGCTTGACGGATTTGTGACAACCACCACCACCTCTTGTTAGTAGTCTGTAGGATCATATTCTTGTGTGTTTCTATTGCTGCTAACCATGGCAGGATCACAAGCCGACGAGACTGACTGGGAGAATATGACAAATAAGGAGTTGCATGATAAATTTCAGCAAATGATGAGTGGACAGGTGCAAGATGTGCTAAACAGATTTGAAGAGGCCATGGAGAAGATAGATGGCATGGAGAAGATGTTCAAAACAAAGCTCGATAACAAGTTTAATGAATTGCTCGCGCGTCTTCGACCACCACCACCGGCTGCACCTAACGCACCTCTACAACAACAACAACAACAACAACAACAACAACAACAACAACAACAACAACAACAACAACAACAACAACAACAACAACAACGACTACCTCTACGTCGCGAAACTGCCCTCTGCCGAGCGAGCCGTGTCCCTCTTGCGCCTGGCCAAACTGTTGGTGCTGTTGTTGATACTTCTGGGGCTCCTGCTGCTGATGAGCAGGAGGATGATTATCCGGGAGAGGGTGAGGATGAGGTTGATCAAAATCAGAACTACGTGCAACCACCAGCACCACAACCACTAGGTCATCCACATGCAAATAAGGGCAATGGTAGGGCTCCCCCTCAGGTACGAGATCGTGACCATCTCCCTAAACTGAAATTGAATATTCTGCCATTTGAGGGTAGATATGTCCCTGATATATATCTTACTTGGGAGTTGGAAACTGAACAACGATTTACATGTTTACAATATCCTGAGGAGCGACGTGTTCCTGCTGTTGTTTGTGCTTTCACTAGCTTTGCATGTGTTTGGTGGTCTGAACATTGTAGATTATATCCTATTCCAGGTACTTGGGCTGCTTTGAAAACTGCTATGCGTACTCATTGGGTTCCGCCATATTATCAACATGAATTAATTCAAAAATTGCGGCGTTTAAGAAAAGAATTTTTTTTGTAGAAGAATATTATCAGGAATTACAAACTGGCATGATTAGATGTGGTATTGTTGAGGAGAATGAAGCTATGCTTGCATGTTTTATGGGTGGATTAAATAGAGAGATTCAGACCATTGTAGAGTATAAGAAGTATAATAATATCACTCATTTATTCCATCTTGCTTGTAAAGCTGAATGTGAAGTGCAGTTTCGACAGGCATTGGCGTGAACTAACTTTTCTGTGGGTCGATCTTCATCATGGAAACCACGTGCATCCTCTACTTCCGCTACACCAGCACCTCCATCAGATGCCACCTCCAGCCGTGATACAAGAAAGCAGGCACAACCACCACTATCTGCCAAGAGCACACCTGTCGGGCCTGCGCAGAGCTCTTCTTCTTCCATGGCATCAACAGGTCACACAAGTGATATTATTTGTCGTCGTTGTAAGGGAAGAGGACATTTTGCGAGAGAATGCAAATCTCAGCATGTGATGATTTGCTATAGAGGATGGTGGGTATGAGTCTGCTAGTGACTATGATGAGGAGACTTTGGCTCTTATTACACATGAAGAACATGGTGGAGATAATTCTGATCATGAGACGCAATACATGGCTGCTGAAGATGCTGATGGGTATGAATGTTTAGTTGCTCAACGTGTTTTGAGTGTGCGGGTTACACAAGCTGAGTAAAATCAGAGCATAATTTGTTCCATACAAACGGAGTTGTTAAGGAACGTTCTATTCGCGTCATCATAGATGGAGGGAGCTGCAACAACTTGGCTAGCATGGAGATGGAGGAGAAGCTCTCCCTCACCACAAGACCGCATCCACATCCTTACTACATCCAATGGTTCAACAACAGTGGCATGGTTAAGGTAACACGTACTGTTCGTGTGCATTTTAGTATCTCTACATATGCTGATTATGTTGATTGTGATGTGGTACCCATGCAAGCATGTTCCTTATTACTTGGTAGACCATGGAAATTTGATAAAAATTCTGTACACCATGGTAGAAATAATCAGTATACTCTTGTTCATAAGGATAGCCAGATTACTTTGCTTCCTATGACTCCTGAATCCATTTTGAAAGATGATATTAATAGAGCTAATAAAGCAAAACAGGAGAAAAATAAGAATGAAAATCAGATTGTGGCAAAAAGAATTTGAGCAACAAATGAAACCTAATAATAAACCATCTGGTGTTGCCTCTGAAATTAAATTGAAAAGTGCCTATTTACTTGCCACAAAATCTAATATTGATGAGCTAGATTTCAGCAAATCTGTTTGCTATGCTTTTGTGCGCAAAGAGGCATTATTTTCATTTGAGGACGTGCCTTCCTCTTTGCCTCCTGCTGTCACTAACATTTTGCAGGAGTTCGCTGACGTCTTTCCACAAGACGTGCCACCAGGATTACCACATATTCGAGGGATTGAGCATCAAATTGACTTAATTCCCGGTGCATCATTACCCAACCGTGCGCCATACCGTACCAATCCAGAGGAGACGAAGGAGATTATGCGTCAAATACAGGAGCTGCTCAACAAAGGTTATATAAGCAAATCCCTTAGTCCTTGTGTTGTTCCTATCATTTTAGTGCTGAAAAAGGATGGTACGTCGCGTATGTGTGTGTTGATTGTAGAGGCATTAATAATATTACGATTCGTTATCGTCATCCTATTCCTAGGCTAGACGACATGCTTGATGAATTGAGTGGCTCTACAATATTCTCCAAAGTTGATTTGTGTAGTGGATACCATCAAATTCGTATGGAATTGGGAGATGAATGGAAAACATCATTTAAAACTAAGTTTGGATTATATGAGTGGTTAGTCATGCCTTTTGGGCTAACTAATGCACCTAGTACTTTCATGAGGTTAATGAACGAAGTTTTACGTGCTTTCATTTTACGATTTGTGATTGTCTATTTTGATGATATACCGGTTTATAGTAAATCTTTGGAGGAACATTTGGAACATTAACGTGCTATTTTTATTGCTCTACGTGATGCACGTTTGTTTGGTAACCTTGGGAAGTGCACCTTTTGCACCGACCGAGTATCTTTTCTTGGCTATGTTGTTACTCCACAGGGAATTGAAGTTGATAAAGCCAAGATTGAAGCTATTGAGAGTTGGCCGCAGCCCAAAACGGTCACACAAGTGAGGAGTTTCCTTGGCCCCGCCGGTTTCTATAGGCGTTTTGTGAGAGATTTCAGCACCATTGCTGCACCTCTCAACGAGCTTACAAAGAAGGATGTGCCTTTTGTTTGGGGTACCGCATAGGAAGAAGCCTTCACGGTATTGAAATATAAGTTGAAACATGCTCCTTTACTCCAACTTCCTGATTTTAATAAGACTATTGAGCTTGAATGTGATGCTAGTGGAATTGGTTTAGGAGGTGTGTTATTACAAGATGACAAACATGTTGCATACTTTTCTAAAAAATTGAGTGGGCCTAGTCTGAACTACTCTACTTATGATAAAGAATTATATGCTCTTGTTCAGACCTTAGAAACATCGCAACATTATTTATGGCCCAAGGAATTTGTTATACATTCTGATCATGAATCTTTGAAACACATTAAAAGTCAAGCAAAACTGAACGTAGACATGCTAAATGGGTTGAATTCATTGAGACTTTCCCTTATGTCATTAAACACAAGAAGGTTAAAGAAAATGTTATTGTTGATGCATTGTCTCGTCGTTATACTATGCTTTCACAACTTGACTTTAAAATATTTGCTTTGGAGACCATCAAAGATCAATATGTGCATGATGCTGAATTTAAAGATGTATTGCATAATTGTAAGGAAGGGGGAACTTGGAACAAGTTCATTCTTAATGATGGATTTATGTTTCGTGCTTACAAGATATGCATTCTAGCTAGCTCCGTTCGTCTTTTATTGTTGCAGGAGGCGCAGGGAGGAGGATTAATGGGACACTTTGGCGTCAAGAAGACGGAGGATGTACTTGCTACACATTTCTTTTGGCCAAAGATGAGATGGGATGTTGAGCGTTTTGTTGCTTGCTGCACTACATGTCAAAAACCTAAGTCACGACTCAATCCTCATGGTTTATATATGCCTTTGCATGTACCTAGTGTTCCTTGGGAGGATATATCTATGGACTTTGTTTTAGGTTTTCCTCGAACAAAGAAGGGGAGGGATAGCATATTTGTTGTCGTGGATAGATTCTCGAAAATGGCACACTTTATACCATGTCATAAAAGCGATGATGCTGTTAATGTTGCTGATTTGTTCTTTCGTGAAATTATTCGCTTGCATGGTGTGCCAAATACTATTGTTTTAGATCGTGATACTAAATTTCTTAGCCACTTTTGGAGATGTTTGTGGGCTAAGTTGGGGACTAAACTGCTTTTTAGTACTACTTGTCACCCCCAAACTGATGGACAGACTAAAGTAGTCAATAGAACATTGTCTACTATGCTTAGGGCTGTTTTGAAGAATAATAAGAAAATGTGGGAAGAATGATTGCCTCATATTGAATTTGCTTATAATCGTTCATTGCATTCTACTACTAAGATGTGCCCTTTTGAAATTGTGTATGGTTTCCTACCTCATGCACCTATTGATTTGTTGCCTCTTCCATCTTCGTATAAGGTTAATTTTGATGCTAAAGAACATGCTGAATTGATTTTAAAAATGCACGAGTTAACTAAGGACAACATTGAGCGTATGAATGCTAAATATAAACATGCTGGAGATAAGGGTAGAAAACATGTTGTGTTTGCACCTAGAGATCTTGTTTGGTTACATTTGCGTAAGGATGGATTTCCTAATTTGCGCAAATCAAAGCTAATGCCACGTGCTGATGGTCCTTTTAAGGTGTTAGAGAAAATAAATGATAATGCATATAAACTTGAGCTGCCTGCAGATTTTGGGGTTAGTCCTACTTTTAACATTGCAGATTTGAAGCCTTATTTGGGTGAGGAAGATGAGCTTCCGTCGAGGACGACTTCATTTTAAGAAGGGGAGGATGATGAGGACATCAATACCATTGTTACACCCACAACCCCTGCTGCTATACATACTTGACCAATTACTAGAGCTCCCGCACGCCAATTGAATTATCGAGTACTTTCGTTTCTTGGTAACAATTCTAATGTTCATAAGAATATGATGCTGCCTAAATTGGATACATTTGTTTTGCTTACAGATAAAGGGCCTAGCTTGGACAAGAAAGATGAACCTTGGAACAAGTTCAAGCATGGAGATGATGGCATGCGCAAGGGGATCAAGAACGGAGTTACAAGTGATGATTTCAGGACTTTGAAGCCACCATAAGGACTGCATGAAGCCTTGGACGAAATATACAAGATGCCACTTCATAAATTTCGTCCAGAGGCTATTCTAGGTGCTGCATCACCTTATTATTGGGCCAGGCCCATGTATTTTCAAAATACTTAAGTATAGGCTGTTTTTAGAGTCTGTATGTGTGGGGAAACAAGAGTTAGGGTTGGTTTCGGACCCCTCCTCCAAGGGCCACGAAATCCCCTCCCCCTCTTCATCCATATATACATCCCTTAGGGCGTCGTTTAGACTTTGGGTTTTGTTTAGATCAAAAGTTCGCCATAGCTGCAACTTCGCGTAGTTCGTTTGTGTTCAACGACCAGACCAAGATGTCACAGAACCCCACCTTGATCAATAAAACTTTCATCTTATATGCGCAATATCCAGATTGCAATCTCAGTTTCTTGCTTGTTCTTCGTTTGCTCGTAGGAAACATACCCTCGTGGTCAGGTTGATCATGCTCCGGCGTGGTCAATAACCCCTCGCAAGTTGGTTTAGCGATTGCTAAGGCGCGACGTCTCGCACGTTCATAGTCGGATCGTCAAGGTCGACACCCACAGAAAACAATAGCCACCATCTCATTGAAACATCGGGACACCTTTGCCTCTATCAGCCTTCCAGGGAGCAGAGCATTCCCCATGGACGAAACCAAGGCCCGGCAAGTGCAATGTCAGGCACCCGCCTATAGCATGATCAACCACGAGCTCGTCAAGCGTAGTGTGATACGTCTCCAACGTATCTATAATTTTTTATTGTTCCATGCTATTATATTATCTGTTTTGGATGTTTATGGGCTTTATGATACACTTCTATATTATTTTTGGGACTAACCAATTAACTGGAGGCCCAATGCAAATTAATGTTTTTTTGTCTATTTTAGTGTTTCACAGAAAATGAATATCAAACGGAATCCAAACGGGATGAAACCTTCACGAGGATCTTTTTTGGAACAAACGCAATCCAGGAGACTTGGAGTGGACATCAAGGAAGCAGCAAGGCGGCCACGAGGTAGGGCGGCGCAACTAGGGGGCAGGAGCGATCCCCACCCTCGTGGGCCCCTCGCAGCTCCACCGACCTACTTCTTTCGCCTATGTATACTCTTATACCCTAAAAACATCCAGGGGAGCCACGAAACCACTTTTCCACTGCCACAACCTTCTATTCCCGTGAGATCCCATCTGGGGACCTTTTACGGCGATCTGCCGGAGGGGGGTTCGATCACGAAGAGCTTCTACATCAACACCATAGCCTCTCCGATGATGTGTGAGTAGTTTACCACAGACCTTCGGGCCCATAGTTATTAGCTAGATGGCTTCTTCTCTCTCTTTGGATCTCAATACAAAGTTCTCCTCGATGTTCTTGGAGATCTATTCGATGTAATTCTTTTTGTGGTGTGTTTGCCGAGATCTGATGAATTGTGGGTTTATGATTAAGATTATGTATGAACAATATTTGATTCTTCTCTGAATTCTTATATGCATGATTTGATATCTTTGCAAGTCTCTTTGAATTATCAGTTTGGTTTGGCCTACTAGATTGATCTTTCTTGTAATGGGACAAGTGCTTAGCTTTGGGTTCAATCTTGCGGTGTCCTTTCCAAGTGACAGTACGGGCAGCAAGGCACATATTGTATTGTTGCCATCGAGGATAAAAAGATGGGGTTTATATCATATTGCTTGAGTTTATCCCACTACATCATGTCATCTTGCCTAATGCGTTACTCTGTTCTTATGAACTTAATACTCTAGATGCATGCTGGATAGCGGTCGATGTGTGGAGTAATAGTAGTAGATGCAGAATCGTTTCAGTCTACTTGACACCGATGTGATGCCTATGTTCATGATCATGCCTAGATATCATCATAACTATGCGCTTTTCTATCAATTGCTCGGCAGTAATTTGTTCACCCACCGTAATATATGCTATCTTGAGAGAAGCCACTAGTGAAACCTATGGCCCCCGGGTCTACTTTACATCATATAAGTTTGCGATCTACAATTCTAGTTTGCTATTTATTTTGCAATCTTTACTTTTCAATCTATAAAACAAAAATACCAAAAATATTTATCTTATTATCTCTATCAGATCTTACTTTCGTAAGTGACCGTGAAGGGATTAACAACCCCTTTATCGCGTTGGTTGTGAGGTACTTGTTTGTTTGTGCAGGTACTAGGTCACTTGTGTGTAGTCTCCTACTAGATTGATAACTTGATTCTCAAAAACTGAGGAAATACTTACGCTACTTTGCTGCATCACCTTTTCCTCTTCAAGGGAAAACCAACGCATGCACAAGAGGTAGCAAGAAGGATTTCTGGCACCGTTGCAGGGGAGATTTGCACCAAGTCAAGTCGAGATTTGATCTCCCGATAACTAGCCATTTCTAGCGCCGTTTCCAGGGAGATCTACGCTCAAGTCAAGACATACCAAGTACCCATCACAAACTCTTATCCCTCGCATTACATTACTTGCCATTTGCCTCTTGTTTCCCTCTCCCCCACTTCACATTTGCCTTTTCTTTGCCCCTCTTCCGTTCGTCCTTCTGTTTGCTCGTGTTATCATGTGCCTTCTATTTGCTTGCATCTTTGCTTGCTAAATATCTATTATTATGGATCACCATCCTCTTGCTAATCTTTTTAAAAGATCCAATTATGATGAACCAATTGCTAGTGAGTTGAGTGCACTAGATTACCTTTATGGAGTTTTGCTTGAAATCCGTGAATCTAAAAATTGTGATGAAGTGCTTTATAAAGTGATTCATGATAGATCTTTGAATAAAAAGAATGATTGCAATGATTTTATTATAAATTCTATTGATGTAAATTGTGCTAATAATATGCAAAACCCTAAGCTTGGGGATGCTAGTTTTCCTATGTCCTCTACTTGTTGCAATGATCATGATTGGGGTTATAGTGCTTGTTATGATATTGAAAACTTATTTAACCCCATGATGAATATGAGATTTATAATAATGTTTGCAATAATATTGAAAGTGGGTTTGGAAGAGTGTCAACTTTATACCCCACATATTTGTAGAATGTTCAATCTTATCAATTTTTTTGATAAAAGTGGGTTTGGAGAGGTCATGACTTTATTTAATGTTAATCCCACTATTTTGGAAGAGTATCAACTTTGCATACATGTGGATCGTGTTATGAATATGTTTTGTGACAGCTATATTGTTGAATTTGCTTATGATCCTACATGTAATTATTATGAGAGGAAAATATGGTTTTAGAAATTTTCATGTTACTAAATTACCTCTCGTCATGTTGAGATTGCTATTGTTTCTTTCCACTTCTTGCCTATGCTAGTTTTTGCTTGCCTTGGTAATTTGTTTGCATATAAGATGCCTATGCATAGGAAGTATCTTAGACTTAGATGTGATTTTCATATGCTTCATGATGCTCCCTTCGTGTTTCAATTGCTATCTTTCATGTGAGCATCATTAAAATTATAGATGCCTAGCTAGTGGCGTTAAACGACAGCGCTTGTTGGGAGGCAACCCAAATTTATTTTTGTTCCTTGCTTTTTGTTCCTATTGAGTAATAAATAAATAATCTATCCTCTGTTATGATTGTGTTTTTATGTTTTAATTAGTGTTTGTGCCAAGTAAAGCCTTTAGGATCTTCTTGGATGACTGTTATTTGATCTTGCTAAAAAACAGAAAGTATGCGCTCACGAGAACAATTTTCATTTTTGACCACAGAGCAATAAAATACTGATTCCAACTAAAGTAGATCAATATAGAAATTATTTAGGATGTCCTCATTTCTCAGGATTTTTGGAGTTATAACCTAGGGTGACACGGAACTAGCTCCAATTCATCAATATAATGTAGGCATGTATTCCGAATATAGTCATACATGTTTATGGAAAAGAACATGCATAACGTCTTTTCTCCTACCCTCCCGTGGCAGCGGGGTCCTAATGGAAACTAAGGGATATTAAGGCCTCCTTTTAATAGAGAACCGGATCAAAGCATTAGCACTTAGTGAATACATGAACTCCTCAAACTACAGTAATCACCGGAAAGAATCCCAATTATTGTCACCTTGGGGTATGCAGATCATAACTCATAATAGGTGTCTACAACTTGCAAGATAGGATCAAGAACACAAATATATTCCTGAAAACATAATAGGTTCAGATCTGAAATCATGGCACTCGGGCCCTAGTGACAAGCATTAATCATAGCAAAGTCGTGGCAACATCAATCTCATAACATAGTGGATACTGGGGATCAAACCCTAACAAAACTAACTCGATTACATGATAAAACTCATCCAACCCATCACCGTCCAGCAACCCTACGATGGAATTACTCATGCACGGTGGTGAGCATCACGAAATTGGCGATGGAGGAAGGTTGGTGATGATGATGGCGATGATTTCCCCTCTCCGGAGCCCCGAACGGACTCCAGATATGCCCTCCTAATGAAGAATAGGAGGTGGCAGCGGCTCCTTACCGCAAAACGGGATGAATCCTTCTCTCTAATTTTTTCTCCCCAAACATGAATATATAGAGTTGGAGTTGAGGTCGGTGGAGGTCCAGGGGACCCACGTGGCAGGGGGCGCGCCCTCCACCCTTATGGATAGCCGGTGGGTCCCCTCTAGTTGATTCGTTCGCCAATATTTTTATTTATTCAAAAAATATTCTCCATGAAGTTTCAGGTCATTCCGAGAACTTTTATTTCTGCACAAAAATGACACCAAGTCAATTCTACTGAAAACAGCGTCGGTCCGGGTTAGTTCCATTCAAATCATGCAAACTGGAGTCCAAAACAAGGGCAAAAGACTTTTGAAAAGTAGATACGATGGAGACATATCAACTTCCCCAAGCTTAACCCATTGCTTGTCCTCAAGCAATTCAGTTGACAAACTGAAAGTGATAAAGAAAAACATTTACAAACTCTGTTTCATCTTGTTGTTGCAAATATGTAAAGCCAGCATTCAGGTTTTCAGCAAAGATTATGAACTAACCATATTCACAATAACATTTAGGTCTCACATTTACTCATATCAATGGCATAATCAACTAGTGAGTAATAATAACAAATCTCGGGTGACAACACTTTCAAAACAATCATGATATGATATAAAAAGATGATATCTCGCTAGGCCTTTCTGAGACCACAAAACATAAATGTAGAGCACCCCTCAAGACTAAGGTCTGACGAGATATTGTAATTCATGGCAAAAGAGATCCAGTCACAGTCTGTAGCGACCTGACCCGAATGGATCACGTCTACTGTGCTACGGTGTTGCAATCACACACTTAATACATCGATGGCTCAAAAAGAACTTATTACAACAAATATGGCTGAAGGCCATATATTATCGATAACAGCGGAAGACTCGGAAGATAAATGGGTCCATCAACTCCAACGGCATCACTGAGTATAGAACCACGACCTAAAAGCACCTCAATCGTCGTCTGAAAAGTCTGCAACATTAACGTTGCAGCCCGAAAACGGGTCAGCACATGGAATATGCTGGCAAAGTAACACATAGAGAGTAATGGAATGAAACATCTATACTATATGCATATATGGCTGGTGGAAAGCTCTATGGTTACAGTTTTGCGTAAAGCTAATTTTTCCCTACTGCAAAGGAATAAATTTATTTAACTATCATGGTGGTTGTGTAACATTGAGAATGGTTGACAGCATTCTCAATCCCAATTAAAAATAATTAAAACCCAATAACATTAATTAGAAGTAACATGTTGAGATTCACTCGATATTCAAGTACTAGATACTCAAGTTGTCCATAACCGGGGACACGGCTAATCATGATTAGTTTGTACACTCTGCAGAGGTTTGCGCACTTTTCCCCACATGACTTGATCGCCTCCGTTTGTTTTCTCGCACTACATGGTGTTTGAGAAGACGGATGATCGAGACATAGTCTTTCAGAAGCGCTAGCACCTTACACGTGGGGTAGACCGGTACACCTACATCCCCTACATCTGCTAGTCCACCCCGTAAGAGTTCGCACGACTTAGTCAACTATGCCAGAGCCCATAGTAGCATGTGGCTGCACACGGAAGTTTCTAGCATGAAAGATCTTATGATCCCTTTGAGCCTGGGTGGCGGTCCAAAAAAAACAGGCAAGTCCTGATAGACATCAGGTGCCTCAATCCACCCAGATGTGTGTTTAAGTTTCCACCTTAGATAAACCATTAAAATTATCAACTCACATCTGTCATGGATATCACTCACCCAATCCACGTCTACTAGCATAGCATGGCATAATAAGCAAACGTAGAAGTAACTCCCAAAGGTTTCATAATAATACAGGTAATAGGTACTACCTCATCTACTTCCCATCCCACAATTTAATTATATCCTAACCATGCAATGTGTGAGGATTGATCTAATGCAGTAAAACATGGGTTGTAGAAAAGGTATGATCAAAGTGTTACTTGCCTTGCTGATGATCCGCGAGTCCTAGGGTTTCGAAGTAACAGGCGGCGCAATCCGGGTAATCTATCGCAGACAAACAACAAGCACACAATAAGTACTCATCTAATGCACAGGTAAAACTCGAACAAGAGAACGAACCAGGTAGTTCAACTTAAGAACTCCGGTTGCAAAGAAAGAACGAAAAACAAACGGCGAAAGAAAACAACTCGGTTCTAGCAAGTTGAAACTAGGTCAAATTTTACTGTAGCAAAAACTTGTTTAAGTTGATTAGATGGAACGGCGGTTTCGAGACGAAACTCCAG
This sequence comes from Triticum urartu, assembly GCF_056163025.1. Classification (NCBI taxonomy): domain Eukaryota; kingdom Viridiplantae; phylum Streptophyta; class Magnoliopsida; order Poales; family Poaceae; genus Triticum; species Triticum urartu. The sequence continues at coordinate 236,738,791 of NC_141873.1, forward strand.
GCGCTTGAATCGCCTGATTCCGATAAACGAGCGAAAAGATAAACTAGAACGAAGATCGGATCTGAGGTCACGATCGGGGAAAAGACGCGGAATAAATCCGACGAGAAGAAAAAGAAGAACGGTTAAACGAACGGATGTCGTTAACCTAGAAGAATCCGGTGATCATGTTCGTTAGGACGAACGGTCCGGCGAACGGTCCAAAGGCAACTAAATCGGAGAAGAAAACGAATCCGATCTAGGGTTTCGGAGAAGAAAACCGAACGAAAAACCGATCTAGAAAACCGGAACAGTTTAGAGAAGAAAAGAATCGGAACGATTAGAAGAAAATGATCCGAGAAAAAGAGACGCGGGGCAACCTCGACGAGGTCTCCGGCGAGGGGCTCCGGCGGCGACGGCAAGGTGCGGCGGCGGCGACGGTGACGCAGGGCGCGGGCGGCGGCTTAAGGCGGCGGCGGCGGGTGTGGGGTGGCGGCGGGGCGCGGCGTTGGGTGTGGTGGAGCTCTAGGCTTTGGGTTTGATGATTTAGAGGGGGGGGGTGCTTGGGTATTTATATTGGGGAGGGGAGGGGTTTACTTGGGGTAGAGGACAAGGAATTAGACTAGGAATAGGAATAGAAAAGAGGGAAGGAAAAGATCTTGAAATAGAAAAGGAATATACGGAAGTAGGACCAAAATCCTACTAGGATTCGGTCCTAGCAAGAGGCGGCGGCGGCCGGCCGGCTCCTGGCGCTGCTGCATGCTGCGCGCGCAGGGAGGCTGAGGCGGTGGCTAGCTGGGCCTTGGCCCGGCTGGGCCTGCGGTAAGTTTTTTTTAAACGGTTCAGCGCGTAGAAAAAAAACAAACAGAGAACTAAACGAACTTCGAAAAATCTAAAGTAAATTTTCCCCGACTCCTAAAAATGAGCCGAACAAAATGAACTTTTCTCCGGACCTAAAATGCAATTTTTCAAAAACGCGCATTTTCTCCTATCCAAATAAAATGCAAATAAACACCGGAAAACAAAAATTGATCTATTTATTAAATCTTCATTTTTCCTAAATTTGGGAAAGTCATATTATTCCCTCTCATATATTTTGACACCGGAAAAATTATTGAAGATGAAATAAATAAATCAAATGATCCTCTTTTCAATTTGAGAAAACTCTCAAATATGAAAATAACGAAATCTCCAACTCTCTCCGAGGGTCCTTGAGTTGCGTGAGATTTCTAGGATCAACCAAAATGCAAGAAAATATGCTATGCATGATGATCTATGTATAACATTCCAAATTGAAAATTTGGGATGTTACAAACCTACCCCCCTTAAGATGATTCTCGCCCTCGAGATTCGGGTTGTCTAGAAAATAGGTGAGGGTGGTTCTTGAGCAAATCTTCTTCTCTCTCCCAGGTGGCTTCATCCTCTGAGTGGTGGTTCCACTGAACTTTGCAAAACTTGATAACCTTGCTGCGATTAACTCTACTGGCATAATCGAGAATCTTGACTGGTTTCTCCTCATATGTTAGGTCATCCTTTAACTGAATCGCTTCGAGTGGCACGGTATCTCTTAGCGGTACCTCCGCCATCTCGGCGTGACATCTCTTCAGCTGAGAAACATGGAATACATCATGAACTCCTGACAGTCCCTCTGGTAATTCCAACTTATAAGCGACTTCTCCCATACGTTGCAAGATCTTGTACGGTCCAACGAAACGCGGTGCTAACTTTCCCTTAACTCCAAAGCGCTTAACTCCTCGAAGTGGGGATACTCGGAGATAAACTCTGTCTCCGGTTTCATAAACTATCTCCTTGCGTTTAGAATCTGCGTAGCTCTTCTGCCTGGACTGGGCTACCTTGAGCCTATCGCGAATCAACTTAACTTTCTGTTCAGACTCCTTAATCAAATCTGGTCCAAAGAATTGACGGTCTCCAACTTCGTCCCATGACAACGGTGTCCTGCACCTCCTTCCGTATAAAGCTTCGAAAGGTGCCATCTTCAAACTGGTTTGGTAACCGTTGTTATAAGAAAACTCCGCATACGGCAAGTTATCGTCCCAACTAGATCCATAATCTAGTGCACAAGCTCTCAGCATATCTTCCAAAATCTGATTGACTCTCTCGGTCTGTCCATCTGTCTGCGGATGAAAAGTTGTGCTGAACTCTAGTATGGTTCCTAAAGTTTCATGCAACTGATTCCAAAACTTCGAGGTAAACTGGGTTCCTCTATCAGATACGATACTCCTCGGAACTCCATGCAAACAAATGATCCTAGTCATGTATATCTTTGCCAACTTAGCACTGGTGTAAGTGGTCTTAACTGGAATAAAATGTGCTACCTTCGTCAAACGATCAACTACTACCCATATCGAGTCATAGCCTGATTTCATCCTGGGTAGTCCTGTGATAAAATCCATGCCTATCTTATCCCACTTCCATTCGGGTATCGGCAATGGTTGTAACAATCCTGCTGGCTTCTGATGCTCTGCCTTTACTCTTTGACATACGTCACAAACTGCTACATATGCTGCAATATCCTTCTTCATTCCGGTCCACCAGAATGTTTCCTTCAAATCCAAATACATCTTGGTATTCCCTGGGTGAATCGAATACGGTGAATCATGTGCCTCTTGCAAAATCAACTTCCTGATCTCCGGGTCATTGGGCACATAAACACGGTCCTCAAACCATAAGGTATCGTGCTCATCCTCACGAAATCCCTTTGCTTTTCCTTCGCTCAATTTCTCTTTTATAGCAGCAATCTCCTTGTCAGATTTCTGAGCTTCTCTGATCTTATCCATCAATGTTGACTGAATCTCCAATGTTGCTACATAGCCTCTCGGAACTATTTCCAAACACAGCTCACGAAGGTTTTCTGCTAACTCCTTTGGTACTTCTCCCGTCACTAGGGTATTGACATGGCTCTTACGGCTCAATGCGTCTGCTACTACATTAGCTTTTCCGGGATGGTAATGCAATCTTATGTCATAATCCTTGATGAGCTCCAACCATCTCCTTTGTCGGAGGTTCAACTCCTTCTGCGTGAAAATGTACTTCAAACTCTTGTGATCCGTGTACACCTCACAATGATTTCCAATGAGGAAATGTCTCCACGTCTTCAATGCATGCACTACGGCTGCTAACTCCAAATCATGCGTGGCATAATTCAACTCATGAGGCTTCAGTTGCCGTGAAGCATACGAAACAACTCTTCCTTCCTGCATAAGCACTGCTCCAAGTCCTCGACGTGAAGCATCGCAATACACCTCATAATCCTTGGTCTGATCTGGCAAGATCAATACTGGTGAGGTAACCAAACGTTTCTTCAACTCCTGGAAACTAGCCTCACACTCCTCAGTCCATTTGAACTTAGTATCCTTCTTCAACAATTTAGTCATAGGCTTTGCAATCTTTGAAAAGTTCTCAATAAATCTCCGGTAGTATCCTGCGAGCCCAAGAAAACTCCGGATCTCTCCAACTGTCGTTGGTGCTTCCCATTCGGTTACGGTCTCAACCTTAGTGGGGTCAACCGCTATACCTTCTCCGGATATAATGTGTCCGAGGAATCCAACTTCCTTTAACCAAAACTCACATTTGCTGAATTTGGCGTATAACTGATGTTCCCTTAGTTTCTCCAAAACCAAACGCAAATGTTCCTTGTGCTCCTCTTCATCCTTTGAATAAACCAGGATTTCATCAATGAACACTACGACGAACTTATCCAAAAACTCCATAAACACTTTGTCCATCAGGTTCATAAAATAGGCAGGTGCGTTAGTCAATCCAAATGACATAACGGTATACTCATATAGTCCATATCTCGTGGTGAATGCTGTCTTAGGTATGTCCTGCTCTCGAATCTTCAATTGATGGTACCCTGATCGCAAATCGATCTTGGAAAACACTTTAGCTCCTTGCAACCGATCAAACAGATCATTGATCATTGGCAGTGGGTACTTATTCTTGATGGTTACTTCATTCAATCCCCGATAATCTACAACCATCCTTAATGATCCATCCTTCTTTTCCACTAGAAGTATGGGTGATCCCCAAGGCGAAGAACTTGGGCGAATGTATCCTTTATCCAATAACTCCTTAATCTGATTCTTAATTTCTACCAAATCCTTTGCTGGCATCCGGTATGGTCGCTTCGATATTGGGCCTGTGCCTGGCAATAACTCAATCAAAAACTCAATGTCTCTATCCGGTGGCATGCCTGGCAATTCCTCAGGAAATACATCAGGAAAATCCTTTACCACTGGTACTTCCTCCTGCACGACTCCTGTTAAGCAATTCACTTGTGTCCTTTTTGGTACATGCCGGGATACATACTTGATCCTTCTCCCTTCTGGTGTAGTAAGCAAAATTGACTTACTAGCACACTCAATATTCCCTTTATACTTTGATAACCAATCCATGCCTAATATCACATCCAGTCCTTGAGATTCCAATACTATTAGGTCTGAGGGAAACACATAGTTACCAATCCTTAATGGTAACCGATCACACCATCGTCTAGCCATAAACTCCGCTCCTGGTGAGCTTACTAACATGGGTGTCCTAAGAGCTTGGGTTGGAGGCATCTGAGGGTATTTAGAAAAGACGAGAATTAAGAATAGAGTGAGGTCTAAAGGGAAAACACTACCCCAATGCACATGAGCAAATGCACACAAAATCACTTCATTCAATCAAACAAGGGCTTACAAACGATCTAAAACTATCGCAAAAGTGCTCGACTATAATGTTTACATGGGGGAATACTACTACTATCTGGTAGTCATCTAGAAATTTGAACCGGTGGAAGACTCCATGATATCTGCTCTAGCTTCTTCTTCAAAGTCGGGTTCACTTGGATCCGAATCGGTGTCGTCAATGATGATGTAGTTGTCCGGACATGCGACGTACTCGTATTCCTCCTGGGATGCTAACTTCTCCTTGAGTTCTTCAATCTCCTGCTTAAGATCGTTATTGTGCCTTGCTAGAGCTACGATCTCGTCCATGTAGTACTTGCGTGTAGACTTTAGTTCTCCTTCTAGCTCGATGATCCTTGCCTTCGCATTCTTCAACTCTATCATGTCATTGCACATCTGGTTCTCGTGGCGTCGAATGTGCTGGTTTAACTCCTGGATGAAAGATGCAATGGATCTATCCTTCTTGGTGCTGACTAACTCCCACTGTTTATCTCGGCGTCCGCAAATCTGGTAGATAGTGTCCTTGAGGTATTCTTGATAAACTTCTCCAATGTGTCCTATGGTGATATGAGCTGCCATGCTCCTTCCCAGACTCCAGGTTGGTGCATTGAAAACACTATCTATGGGCTTCGTGATTGGCGCGAATGTCCTTCCCGGGACGTGAGCTTGAATCTTCCAGCGCTCCTCTTCAGGCAGAGTGGCGTTGAAGGTTCCCGTGAAGCTTGGTAATCCAATGTTCAGGTACTTGGTGACTTCCTTCAGGTGAAATCCAAATGGTGTGCCTTCATCCGGTTGAGCGTACTTAATCTTCGCGTGCGTCATCCTAAAAGAGTAGAAAAGATGAGGAGTTAGAAAATGAGAAGAGAATGGTAATCTATGGCTTTAACTTAGTGGTCGTGTCCTACAGTCAGCGTGTGCTCTGATACCATCTCTGTAGCGACCTGACCCGAATGGATCACGTCTACTGTGCTACGGTGTCATCCCTGGATCAGTAATGCTGACACCACACAGTACATCGAGGATTTATAGCAGAGTTGCAATCACACACTTAATACATCGATGGCTCAAAAAGAACTTATTACAACAAATATGGCTGAAGGCCATATATTATCGATAACAGCGGAAGACTCGGAAGATAAATTGGTCCATCAACTCCAACGGCATCACTGAGTATAGAACCACGACCTAAAAGCACCTCAATCGTCCTCTGAAAAGTCTGCAACATTAACGTTGCAGCCCGAAAACGGGTCAGCACATGGAATATGCTGGCAAAGTAACACATAGAGAGTAAGGAATGAAACAGCTATACTATATGCATATATGGCTGGTGGAAAGCTCTATGGTTACAGTTTTGCGTAAAGCTAATTTTTCCCTACTGCAAAGGAATAAATTTATTTAACTATCATGGTGGTTGTGTAACATTGAGAATGGTTGACAGCATTCTCAATCCCAATTAAAAATAATTAAAACCCAATAACATTAATTAGAAGTAACATGTTAAGATTCACTCGATATTCACGTACTAGATACTCAAGTTGTCCATAACCGGGGACACGGCTAATCATGATTAGTTTGTACACTCTGCAGAGGTTTGCGCACTTTTCCCCACATGACTTGATCGCCTCCGTTTGTTTTCTTGCATTACATGGTGTTTGAGAAGACGGATGATCGAGACATAGTCTTTCAGAAGCGCTAGCACCTTACATGTGGGGTAGACTGGTACACCTACATCCCCTACATCTGCTAGTCCACCCCATAAGAGTTCGCACGACTTAGTCAACTATGCCAGAGCCCATAGTAGCATGTGGCTGCACACGGAAGTTTCTAGCATGAAAAATCTTATGATCCCTTTGAGCCTGGGTGGCGGTCCAAAAAAAACAGGCAAGTCCTGATAGACATCAGGTGCCTCAATCCACCCAGATGTGTGTTTAAGTTGCCACCTTAGATAAACCATTAAAATTATCAACTCACATCTGTCATGGATATCACTCACCCAATCCACGTCTACTAGCATAGCATGGCATAATAAGCAAACGTAGAAGTAACTCCCAAAGGTTTCATAATAATACAGGTAATAGGTACTACCTCATCTACTTCCCATCCCACAATTTAATTAGATCCTAACCATGCAATGTGTGAGGATTGATCTAATGCAGTAAAACATGGGTTGTAGAAAAGGTATGATCAAAGTGTTACTTGCCTTGCTGATGATCCGCGAGTCCTAGGGTTTCAAAGTAACAGGCGGCGCAATCCGGGTAATCTATCGCAGACAAACAACAAGCACACAATAAGTACTCATCTAATGCACAGGTAAAACTCGAACAAGAGAACGAACCAGGTAGTTCAACTTAAGAACTCCGGTTGCAAAGAAAGAACGAAAAACAAACGGCGGAAGAAAACAACTCGGTTCTAGCAAGTTGAAACTAGGTCAAATTTTACTGTAGCAAAAACTTGCTTAAGTTGATTAGACGGAACGGCGGTTTCGAGACGAAACTCCAGGCGCTTGAATCACCTGATTTCGATAAACGAGCGAAAAGATAAACTAGAACGAAGATCGGATCTGAGATCACGATCGGGGAAAAGACGCGGAATAAATCCGACGAGAAGAAAAAGAAGAACGGTTAAACGAACGGATGTCGTTAACCTAGAAGAATCCGGTGATCACGCTCGTTAGGACGAACGGTCCGGCGAACGGTCCAAAGGCAACTAAATCGGAGAAGAAAACGAATCCGATCTAGGGTTTCGGAGAAGAAAACCGAACGAAAAACCGATCTAGAAAACCGGAACGGTTTAGAGAAGAAAAGAATCGGAACGATTAGAAGAAAACGATCCGAGAAAAAGAGATGCGGGGCAACCTCGGCAAGGTCTCCGGCGAGGGGCTCCGGCGGCGGCGGCAAGGTGCGGCGGCGGCGACGGTGACGCAGGGCGCGGGCGGCGGCTTAAGGCGGCGGCGGCGGGTGTGGGGTGGCGGCGTGGCACGGCGTGGGGTGTGGTGGAGCTCTAGGCTTTGGGTTTGATGATTTAGAGGGGGGGTGCTTGGGTATTTATATTGGGGAGGGGAGGGGTTTACTTGGGGTAGAGGACAAGGAATTAGATTAGGAATAGGAATAGAAAAGAGGGAAGGAAAAGATCTAGAAATAGAAAAGGAATATACGGAAGTAGGACCAAAGTCCTACTAGGATTCGGTCCTAGCAAGAGGCGGCGGCGGCCGGCCGGCTCCTGGCGCTGCTGCATGCTGCGCGCGCAGGGAGGCTGAGGCGGTGGCTGGCTGGGCCTTGGCCCGGCTGGGCCTGCGGTAAGTTTTTTTTAAACGGTTCAGCACGCAGAAAAAAAAAACAAAAAGAGAACTAAACGAACTCCGAAAAATCTAAAGTAAATTTTCCCCGACTCCTAAAAATGAGCCGAACAAAATGAACTTTTCTCCGGACCTAAAATGCAATTTTTCGAAAACGCGCATTTTTCCCTATCCAAATAAAATGCAAATAAACACCGGAAAACAAAAATTGATCTATTTATTAAATCTTCATTTTTCCTAAATTTGGGAAAGTCATATTATTCCCTCTCTCATATATTTTGACACCGGAAAAATTATTGAAGATGAAATAAATAAATCAAATGATCCTCTTTTCAATTTGAGAAAACTCTCAAATATGAAAATAACGAAATCTCCAACTCTCTCCGAGGGTCCTTGAGTTGCGTGAAATTTCTAGGATCAACCAAAATGCAAGAAAATATGCTATGCATGATGATCTATGTATAACATTCCAAATTGAAAATTTGGGATGTTACACAGTCATACTCAATATCAATTAATAACAACGCATACAAATGACAGTGGTGCTCTCTAAATGGTGCTTTTTATAAGAGGATGATGACTCTGCAATAAAAGTAAATAGATAGGCCCTTCGTAGAGGGAAGCAGGGATTTGCATACGTGCCAGAGCTCGAGCTTTTTGAAGCAGAGATGAATGATATTTTGAGTGGTATGCTTTCATTGTCAACATAACAACCAATAGATCTTGGTATCTTCCATACTAGATACATTATAGGCGGTTCCAAACAGAATAGTAAAGTTTTTACGCCCCCTCCACCAACAAGCACATTCTATGGCTGGTCCGAAACAAGGGGTACTGTCCATACAAACAACAGTCCTGGGGGAGTTTTGTTTGAAGTTATATTTTGATTTGATTTGAGCATGGAACTGGGCATCCTGAATACCAGCCACTTTCTCGTGAATGACTAGTGAATCAACACTCATCGTGAGAATAACCCACCTAGCATGGAAGATACTGACAGCCCCCTGTCGCTACATGAGCGATTCGGGCATACAAAACTGATTATTATTTGAAGGTTTAGAGTTTGGCACATGCAAATTTACTTGGAACGGCAGGTAAATACTGCATATAGGTAGGTATGGTGGACTCATATGGAACAACTTCGGGTTTATGGAAGTGGATGCACAAGCAGTATTTCCACTTAGTACAAGAGAAGGCTAACAAAAGATTGAGGAGTGACCAACTAAATAGAGACAACAGTCATAAACATTCGTTGAGATTAACCAACATTGAGTGCAAGCATGAGTAGGATATAAATCACCATGAGCATAAATATTGTGGAGGCTATGTTGATTTTGTTTCAACTACATGCGTGAACATGTGCTAAGTCAAGCCACTTGAATCATTCAAAGGAGGATGCCATCCTATCATACTACATCACAACCATTATAAAAGCATGTTGGCACACAAGGTAAACCATTATAAACTCCTAGCTAATTAAGCATGGAATGAGTAACTATAATCTCTAGTTGTCATTGCAAACATGTTTCATTCATAATGGGCCGAAGCAAGAATGATGAACTAATCATATTTAAAAAAACAAAATAAGTCGAGTCCATACCAACTTTTACTCATCTCAATCATTTTATCATATATCGTCATTATTGCCTTTCACTTGCATGACCAAACGGTGTGGATAATAATAATAGTGCACGTGCATTGGACTAAGCTGGAATCTACAAACATTTATTTCAAAGGAGAAGATAGGGTAATATGGGCTCTTTGTTAGATCAACAATAATGCATATGAGAGCCACTCAACATTTTCATCGTGGTCTTCTCCTCTTGACCCAAAGAAAGGAAAAAGAATTTCAAGGAAACACACTGAAATGTTTTTGGAGTTTTTGTTTTTCTAAAGAAGGTGAAACAAGAACAAAAAAACTATTTACATGGGAAAGCTCCCAACAAGCAAAAGAAGAAGAAATCTTTTTGGGTTTTCTTTTAATACTACTACTAAACAAACATAGAAAGGAAACTAGAAAGAAACTTCAACTAATTTTTTTAGTTTTCTTAAAGTTTTTCACACACACACAAGAAGAATGCGAGAAAAAGAAAATAAACTACCATGGATAATACAATGAAAAAGTATGAACATCGACAACTGGAATAAGTGTGTGAACATGAATGTAATGTCCGTGAGAAATACGTACTCCCCCAAGCTTAGGCTTTAGGCCTAATTTGGTCTATGCCCATGGATCACAGTAGCCCTCTCATGGGTACTGAGGAGGATTCTAAGGGTTCCACTGGTTAGCAAGCTCCTGTGTCTCCCACTGACAAACAGACTCCTCATACGAATCAGGTGACGGTTCTGGCTTAGGAACTGGGGATCGTGTTCGCTCCCAGTATGCATAAATGACCTTGGGGAAAATGAGGTACCTGCCTAAATGAATATCGAACAAAGAAGGTGCAAGCAAAGTAATAATCTGACAAGTCTTCTGGCTGAATACCAGGTAATATATGAGTCTCTTGTCCTTATAATTGCTAACAAAATCATGTGCTACCATACTGTTATAGTCTAAGTATCTAGTGGGTAGCAGCATCTCCTCTTCCTCATCGTGCCTAATATGTATCTCAAAGCATTATAGCTCCAAAGATAGGACCCCTCGAACGGTTTAAACTTAACCGTCGAGCAACAATAGCGCCCAAACTAAAAAAATTATCACGAAGTAAAGCATGGCACAAAATAGCGAGGTTAGGGGCACTAAGGCCTCCACTCTCTCCACGACCAATTAAAGATCTCCCAGTAAATAATGAGTAATAGCGCAAAACAGGAAAAATGCAAACTAGCCACTCTAGCTTCCGACCCTCCTGTCCCTTCCCCTACGGTAACTTCCTCAATAAAATCTTCCACATCTCTAGGACGTGGTTCATTGATGCTACCCTCATAAGGTAATTTGCAGACCTCACAAAAAAATCATAAAACGTCATATCCTTATGCTCTACATATAAATAAAATTCTACCATGGGTGGTGATTTCCTAGCATGAAAATGAAAATTTTGCATGAAGGTATTAGCGAGTAGGAGGTATTGATCATACTTATTGTGGAGGAAGTCGGTGATGCTTGCATTCTCAGCCAAATAATAGAAGTCCTCATAAATTTCGGCCGCCCCCAAGAATGTATGACATGGCCTTTCACATGTCCAAACCTCCGCGGTGCGAGGAAGGATATACCTGGGCTTCTTTTTCTCTTCATTTTCATTTTCTTTAGAACCCCGACTTGAAGAGCCTCTTAGCAATCTCCTAATCATTTTCTTCCTCTGAAATTTTCTGAAATTTTTAGTGACTCAAAATAAAAGTGAACTAAACTCAACAAAATAGATAGTAACTACTCCTACAAGTGTCTAGATGCTATATCATGCATCAAAACTACTTTGGACCATATAAATTTGACATGCAAGCTCAAGAACAAGGTCACCACAGCAGAAAAAATTTGCAATACATAAAGCACTAGAAAAATACTAATTAAACCATTGGAGGAGCCACATGCCAAAGAACAATCCCGCAAAATAGTTTTGCAAATGGAGCTTTGCACAAGGAGATCGAAAATGGTAGCAAGATGAGCTAGAACATGGGTTTGAGCAACATGATGATTTTTCTGGAGGAAGACGAAGTGGACGGGTTCTGGAATAAGTGAGGGGGGCCCATGTGGGACCCACAAGGCGGGGGGCGCGCCCTCCACCCTTGTGGTCCACTGGTGCATGCTCAGTGCTAGAAATTCTTAAATATTCTATAAAAAATCATACTATATTTTCAGGGCATTTGGAGAACTTTTATTTCTGGGACATTTTTTTATTGCATGGATAATTCAGAAAATAGACGGATAGTACTATTTTTGCTTTATTTATTCTAAATACAGAAAGTAAAAAGTAGGTACAGAAAGTGGCGCTTTCTAAATTCATCCATCTCATGCCCATCAAAAGGAATCCATTAACAAGGTTGATCAAGTCTTATTAACAAACTTCTTCTGAATGACATGAAACCAAAGAACTTTCGAATAACACTAGGTTACCTCAACGGGGATATGCATGTCCCCAACAACAAGAATATCATATTTCTTCTTGACAGTAGGAAGAGGGAATTCAAAACCTCCAATAGTTATAGTTGAATTTTTTTCCAATAGAATTGATACTATGAACTTGAGGTTCTTTCTTCGGAAAGTGTACCGTATGCTCATTACCATTAACATGAAAAGTGACATTTCCCTTGTTGCAATCAATAACAGACCCTGCAGTATTCAAAAAGGGTCTACCAAGGATGATCGTCATATTGTCATCCTCGGGAATATCAAGAATAACAATGTCCGTTAAGATAGTAACGTTTGCAACTACAACAAGCACATCCTCACAAATATCGATGGGTATAGTAGTTGATTTATCAGCCATTTGCAAAGAGATTCCAGTAGTTGTCAACTTATTCAATTCAAGTCTATGATATAAAGAGAAAGGCATAACACTAACACTGGCTCCAATATCACATAAAGCGGTTTTAACATAGTTTTTTTTTAATGGAGCATGGTATAGTTGGTATTCCTCAATCTCCTAGTTTCTTTGGTATTGCACCCTTAAAAGTATAATTAGCAAGCATGGTGGAAATTTCAGCCTCCGGTATCTTTCTTTTATTTGTAACAATATCTTTCATATAGTTAGCATAAGAAAACATTTCCAGAATATCAGTCAAACGCATACGCAAAAAGACAGGTCTAAGCATTTCAGCAAACCGCTCAAAATCCTCATCATCCTTTTTCTGGGATGGTTTAGGAGGAAAGGTCATGGGTTTCTGAACCCATGGTTCTCTTTCTTTACCATGTTTCCTAGCAATGAAGTCTCTCTTATCATAACGTTGATTCTTTGATTGTGGGTTATCAAGATCAACAACAGGTTCTACCTCCACATCATTATCATTACTAGGTTGAGCATCATCATGAACATCATCATTAGCATTATCACTAGGTTCATGCTCATCACCAAATTGTGTCGCAGCATCAGAATTAGAAATATCATTGGGATTCTCAGGTGTGTCTATAACAGGTTCACTAGAAGCATGCGAAGTCCTATCAGTTTTCTTTTTCTTTTTATTAGAAGGACTAGGTGCATCAGTATTAATTCTATGAGAATCTTGCTCAACTATATTAGGATGGCCCTTAGGATACAAAGGTTCCCGAGTCATTTTACCACCTCTAGTCATAACTCTAACAATATTATCATCGTTCTTACTATTCAACTCATTGAGAAAATCATCATGTGCCTCAAGTACTTGTTCTACTTGAGTTTTAACCGTGGAAGCATCCTTACTAATAAATTTGAGATCACTAACAGTTCTACTCATATAATCACCCAAGCAGTCAAGCTTGTAAACATTGCATTTCAATTGTCCACTAACATAAGCATTGAAGTTCTCTTGTTTAACAATAAAATTATCAAACTCATCCAAGCATTGACTAGCAGACTTATTATGAGGAATATCACCTTCATCAAATCTATATAGAGAATTTACCTCTACTACCAGTGTCACGTTATCAAGACCATGTATTTCTTCAATAGGTGGTAAATTCTTAACATCTTCAGCTTTAATACCTTTTCTTTCATAGATTTCTTTGCCTCTTGGATATCTTCAGGACTAAGAAATAGAATACCTCTTTTTCCTCGGAGTTGGCTTAGGAGTTGGTTCAGGAAGTGTCCAATAATTATCATTACTCAATATATTATTCAATAGCAATTCAGCTTGCTCAACAGTTCATTCCCTAAAAACACAACCAGCACAACTATCTAGGTGGTCCCCAGAAGCATTGGTTAGTCCATTATAAAAGATATAAAATATTTCATTTTTCTTGAGAGGATGATTAGGCAAAGCATTAAGTAATTGGAGAAGGCTCCCTGAAGCTTGTGGGAGACTCTCTTCTTCAATTTTCACAAAGTTAAATATTTCCTTTAAAGCAGCTTGTTTCTTATGAGCAGGGAAATATTTTTCATTGAAGTAGTAAATCATATCCTGGGAACTACGCACACAACCAGGAGCAAGAGAATTAAACCATAACTTAGCATCACCCTTTAATGAGAAAGGAAACAACTTAAGAATATAGTAATAGCAATTTTTTTCCTCATGAGCAAATAGGGTGGCTATATCATTCATTTTAGTAAGATGTGCCACAACAGTTTCAGTTTCATAACCATGGAAAGGATGAGATTCAACCCAAGTAATTAACTAAGGATCGACAGAGAATTCATAATCCCTATCAGTAACAAAGATAGGTGAAGTAGCAAACTTAGGATCATATTGCATTCTAGCATTCAAAGACTTTTCTTTCCACTTGCATAATAGTATCTTAAGATCATCTCAATCCTTACAAGCAAGAAAGTCCCTAGCTACCTCTCCATCCATAACATAACCCTTCGGTATAATAGGAAGTTCATATCTTGGAGAGCTAATCTTATTAGGTGTTTCAAAGTTTTCAGTTTCAGAAATATCATTATCTTTAGCATAATCAATAGTTCTAACTCTAGCAAGATGTTCATCAAGTAATTCACCTAGTGGCACAGTTTTATCAAGCAAAGTAGTAGAATCATAAGCATCATTCATAATAGAAGTAGGATCATCGATAACATGCGACATATAAGAATCAATACTAGGTGTAGGTGTCGCAAGCTTACTCAAAACAAAAGGTGAATCAAGTGCAGAGCTAGATGGCAGTTCCTTACCTCCCCTCGTAGTAGAGGGAAAAATCTTGATTCTAGTATCTTTCAAATTCCTCATAGCGATCAACAAATATAAATCCCAAGTCACTCAGAGAATAGAGCTATGCTCACCGGCAACGGTGCCAGAAAAAGGTCTTGATAACCCACAAGTATAAGGGATCGCAACAGTTTTTGAGGGTAGAGTATTCAACCCAAATTTACTGATTCGACACAAGGGGAGCTAAAGAATATTCTCAACTATTACCAGTTGAGTTGTCAATTCAACCACACCTGAAAGACTTAATATCTGTAGCAAAGTATTTAGTAGAAAAGTAGTATTGAAGTAATGGTGACAGTGGCAAAAGTAACAGTAGCAGTTCTGTAGCAATTGTAACAGTGGCAACGGCAAAGTAACGTAGCAAAGATCAATATGTGAAAAGCTCTTAGGCAATGGATCATTCATCATGCAATAGTTATAACCTAGGGTGACACAGAACTAGCTCCAATTCATCAATATAATTTAGGCATGTCTTCTGAATATAGTCATACGTGCTTATGGAAAAGAACTTGCATGAAATCTTTTGTCCTACCCTCCCATGGCAGAGGGGTCCTAATGGAAACTAAGGGATATTAAGGCCTCCTTTTAATAGAGAACCCGACGAAAGCATTAGCACTTAGTGAATACATGAACTCCTCAAACTACGGTAATCACCAGAAAGAATCCCAATTATTGTCACCTTGGGGTATGCGGATCATAACTCGTAATAGGTGTCTACAACTTGCAAGATAGGATCAAGAACACAAATATATTCATGAAAACATAATAGGTTCAAGTCGGAAATCATGGCACTCGGGCCCTAGTGACAAGCATTAAGCATAGCAAGGTCATAGCAACATCAATCTCAGAACATAGGGGATACTAGGGATCAAACCCTAACAAAACTAACTCGATTACATGATAAAGCTCATCCAACCCATCACCGTCTAGCAAGCCTACAATGGAATTACTTACGCACGGCGGTGAGCATCATGAAATTGGTGATGGAGGAAGGTTGGTGATGATGGCGATGATTTCCCCTCTCCAGAGCCCCGAACGGACTCCAGATCTGCCCTCCCGATGAAGAACAGGAGGTGGCGGCGGCTCTGTATCGTAAAATGCGATGAATCCGTCCTTCTAATTTTTTTATCCCCGAAAGTGAATATATAGAGTTGGAGTTGAGGTCGGTGGAGGTCTGGGGGACCCACAAGGCAGGGGCGCGCCCTAGGGGGTGCCCTCCACCCTTGTGGATAATCGATGGGTCCCATCTGGTTGATTCTTTGGCCAATATTTTTTTATTTATTCCAAAAATATTCTCCATGAAGTTCCAGGTCATTCCAAGAACTTTTATTTCTGCATAGAAATAACACCAAGGCAATTCTGCTGAAAACAACATCAGTCCGGGTTAGTTACATTCAAATCATGCAAATTATAGTCTAAAACAAGGGCAAAAGAGTTTGGAAAAGTAGATACGATGGAGACGTATCACGTCTCGTTGACGGAAGGCGGCAAGTTGATGAAGTCGACCCCCGGGACGATGTTGCACACGTAGAAGAAAGATTTCTTCCACTTCTTGGCCGAATCCTCGCGCGGCAGTTTCGGGAACGGGCCGTTCTGCCGGCCGGAGATCACGGCCGCCCTGTAGTCGGACATCGCACCAGCCGTCGCCCCCTGCTGCTTGAGGAAGAACATTTTCGGCCAGAGATCGGTGCCCGACATCATGCCGAGGTATCCCTCGCAGAGCGTGGCAAAACTGGCAAGCTGCAGCACGGCGTTGGCCCCCAGATAGTGCGGCAAACCCACGGGCGAAGAAGAGGCTCGCAGGGAGGCCAAACCCACGGGCAAAGTAGGTGTAGAATGCTACTTCTTGAGCTTGCGTTGATTTTTCCCTTGAATAGGAATGGGTGGTGTGGCAAAGTAGAGATAAGTAATTCCCTCAGTTAAGAAGCAAGGTATCAATCCAGTAGGAGGCACAAGCAAGTCCCCAATCTATGCACCTGCTCGAACTAACAAACACTTGCACACCATGCGAAAAAGGGGTTGTCAATCCCTTCATGGTCACAAAAAAGAGTGGGATCTAATAGAGATAGGTATAAAAGATAAATACAAGAGCAAACTAAAGTAAATATAAATAAATTGCAGCAAGGTATTTTTGGGTTTTTTGGTTTATAGATCTGAAATGTATGATGGAAAATATACTCGAGGGCCATAGGTTTCACTAGAGGCTTCTCTCTCGAAAGAAAACATATGGTGGGTAAACAAGTGACTATCGAGCAATTTATAGAAAAGCACAAAGTTATGACAATATCTAAGTTAATGATTATGAATATAGGCTGAAGGAAATATGCCCTAGAGGCAATAATAAAGTTGTTATTTGATAGGTCTCCAACGTATCTATAATTTTTGATTGTTCCATGCTATTATATTATCAACCTTGGATGTTTTATATGCATTTATATGCTATTTTATATGTTTTTTGGGACTAACCTATTAACCTAGAGCCCAGTGCCAGTTTCTGTTTTTTCCTTGTTTTAGAGTATCGCAGAAAAGGAAAATCAAACAGAGTCCAATTGACCTGAAACTTCATGGAACTTATTTTTGGACCAGAAGAAGCCCACGGAGTATCAGAGATGGACCAGGAGAGACTTGTGACAGCCTGGTTTTTGCCCTCTCTTATTTGATTGATCTCCAATTGAAAATTTTCTGAAACTTGGAGTTCTTGAATCTTTTCATATGGACTTGAACACTTGGGCATCCTTGGCTTTCACCCAAGTGCTCCACTTCCCTCCTAAATCATCATTTCTCTTCTGATCCACCCCCAAAATAATCTTTGGAATATTTTTATTAAATGAAAAATATTCATTTTCTCTCAAAAACCCTAGCCAGATCAGTTTGCTTCAAAGCAACCCTAATTTTTATGGCTCAAAAAAATCTGAGATAATTCACAAATATTCTGTGAACCCTAGGGCACCTCCCTGAGCAAAAAAATTTCATCACTTTTTGGAATATTTTTGCTACAGAAAATATTTTCTGTTCTGGACAAAAATGGTGGTTTCTACAGCAACTACCATTTTACTTGCTCCTTTTGACTTGAACTTTCTTGTGCATCTTTACCTTAGTAACTCATGACTAGCCTCCAAAGCAAAGCCTCTAACTCCCAGCCATTTGACCATAGTGACTGTTCAAAGTTACTGGTCAAAAACTTACCTGGCTTGTAAAAACCTCTCTACTGCACCTGGATCCAAACCAAATCGTGGTAACACTCAAAACTACCACGAACAACATGCCAGACATGAAGTTTATGCTTAGATCAGCCTGATGTCATAGTTCACGCGGTGACCACATTCGTCCAGGGGTGTTGGCATGCGTGTCGACGCGCTCTGAGTGCCGCCGAGCGCTCTGTTCGTGCGTGCTCGCTTCCCTCGCCTGCCCGAGCGTGCCAAACCGCGCCACCATCTTCGTCTCAACGCCATTAACCTCCCTCTGGCGCTCGCTGACGCTGGAGCTCGCTACAGCGAGCACGGGCAAGGTCCGGCCAGCCGAACAGTGCGGAGCGCACTATGCTCGTCGCCTTCCCCTCTATCCTGTGCTCGCCTCCGTCCACCCACAGTTGCCGTGTGACCTGCGTCGCCTTCTCCCCCTCTCACTGACGTTGCTCGTCGCCGGGCGCCATGGACAGGTGTCCACCGGCGGAGCCCGAAACCCCCCTCGCCGCTCGCCCATAAATGGAGCCACCCCCAGCACTCCCACAAGCTCCACAATCGCGTAGGAAGCCGGAGCTCGGCCGGGCAGGCCTCGGGCCGCCGTCCCCGAGATCGAGCTTGCCGGCGATCCCCTCTGGTCGCCTCGGTAGCTCCAGCCCCTCCCAGGCCTGGGCGACCCCTCCAGGGCCTCCGCCTCTCTTCGGTGAGGCCGTCTCGCCCGCTTGGAGCCCCTGGAGTGGCCTCCGTTCGCCGTCCTCCTCAACTCCGGCAACCACCATGTTCTGCCTCCGCTTGTGAGCTTCATTCCGACGCTGTCCGACCACCCCTACCCACGTTATGGGTATGGGCAGGTGTGCCACCGTCCCCTCTCTAAATCCCTCCCTCTCGTTTTGGACAAGAAGCCCTCGTCGCCGGCGAGAGCTCCGGCGAAGCCGCGGCCTCCTCTGTTTCCTTCTACCCCTTCCCCCACCTGACTAGCGGGGCCCGCTAGTCAGCCACTCTGTACGCGCGTGAAGCGGTACGAGTGGTGGCGCCCTGAGGTTTTACGCCTTCGACGTCACCCCCCCTCGGTTGTTTAATTAAATTCCAAATCATTTAAATTCCAGAGAGCTTCAAACGTTTATAACTCTTCAACCATAAGTCCAAATGAATTGATTCTTTTTGCATTGTGTTCTTTGAAAAGAAATCTAGCAGATCACCAAAGATAGGGTTTTTCTGAGCTGTTTAGAATTTCTGGTGATTTTCAAAAGTGTTCTTGATATTTGCTTTTTGTGTGTAAATTTATTTTCAGAGGGTGAGGCTTGTCTTGAGGATCACCAAAAGGCTTGTGAACCTCATCTGCACTAAGGCAAGCCACAGCAACATTTTCATGGTGTCATTTTAGGATTTGTGATTTTCTTACTTGAATTAAATGATTAATCCATGCATTTAAATAACTATGGTGTTATTTTTATTCTGTTAAATGTTTGTGAGTTATTATGCTTGATGTACAGAATGTTGAAATTAGTTTAAGTTGGGAGAGCCAAGATAAGATTTATTTGGGGTGATGATAGTAATGATTTTGTTATGCGTGTTAGTAATTATTTAAAGTTATTCTATTGCCTTAAATAAAATGATAAAAATTTGCTAAGAAAATATTCTGTTAAGTACTTGCTTAGTCATTTTACTTGACTTGCAGAAGGTTTGAACCTAACTTGGATGGGAAAGAAATTAGGAATTGTCTGTGTGAAAATCTTTATTATTCACGTGAGAAATTAATCAGAGTTACGTTCTTGCATGAGGAAATTTTAAAACTTGCTACAAAATATTATGGATAATATGTGAGTTATATTGATCAACAGAGTAATATGAGTTGTTGATGTTTATGCTTAGTGTGTATACGGATGACAATCGGTCTTTTTCAATATTAAGTGATGCATGTATAGTTTTGCATTTCATGGCATGCTATGACACCGGTCATTTTCATCTTAAGTTGAACCTGATTATAACTCAACTTGAATATAATGTTGAGTGGGTCATGGTGCTGCTGAATCGAGTTTTTCCCAGTGCAGCCACATTTGCCTTTTTGGGAAGGCCTTGATTCGGTCCATTGACATTGCCTCTGGTTGTTGCCTCCAACTAGGGAAGGTTGTGTCGTCCTCACCCTAACCCGGTAAGCAGGCATAACCTTGTGTGCCCATTGTTGAGATTATGGTACCGGGTCCCCGAGTGGGATTGTTTTGGCCACGACGGTGGTCGGTGTGTCTTTGGTAGACACGGGGCCACCCAGGACTAGCCCGTTGGGGATTGGGTCAGAGTGGCCGGGAGAGTGTCATGGCAATGGAAGGGTTTTGTCGGAGTGCCGCTGGTCCACCCGAATGGGAGTGCGAGGCCATGAGTTCTGTGGTGTGGGTACAGTGTGCTACCTCTGCAGAGTGTATAATCTATCGATAGCTGAGTCCACGGTCACGGACACCTCGTAGTAGGTCCCACCATGAGTCAACGTTTAATAAAATTTGCACACTAAGCTATGAACTTTGCATTGTTGAGGATGGCAGAAAGGCCATCGAGATATTCGGGACCAGATATTGGTCGTGGTTGTGATCGCCGTAAGGATCACGAGTTACTCTTGTTAAGACCATGTTGGTGGTTTGTCTGTGATCCGAGAATGATCACGGTTGGTAAGTTGTCCCGAGGGACGTTCGAGCATGACCACAGCATGTTTGACATGTAGTATTGCATTATTAATACTTGGTTAAGTATCGTGATATTGCTTGCTATTATGATTATGCCTATTGTGAGCTTGCAAGTACATTCAATGTACTGACCTGGCGTGTCATGCCAGATTTTAGGAAAGTCTCGTTGGAGAGGAGCGCTGCTCGAGTCTAGATCGTGTCCACATCGGTGTCCCTGTGATATGGAGCTTCCGCTACGACGTTATTCCGCTGCCATGTAGTTGTCCTGATCGAGGCCCCTTTATGTTCACTAAATAATGTACATATTGTTCAGCCGCACCGGGTGTGCTGCTTGGCCTCGACATCCGTTGTAATATAGACTCTGTTCCGCTAGCATCAATAAAGCGGTTGTTTTCTGTACCAAGATGTTGTGTGTTGCCAGAAGACATGGTCTCTGGGCTGGCAATGCATGGTAGACCGGTCGCTCTGAGCCGTGGTGCCACAACGCTTGGTATCAGAGACGCGCTGACTATAGGCCATGCTAGACTGCGACGTGTTAACTGGACGTTAGATACGCATTTAAGTTGAGTGCCGGTAGTAATTTGTGCTGATTGTTGCGTTGAATGCATATGGTTTATATATTTTTTATGCTAACCTGCTAATTGTTGTGGGTGTAGATGGCTCCGGTGCCGTATCTATGCCAGTTGCAGTTGATGCTGTACACGTCAGCGCACCTCCTTCGCAATGTGTGGCGTCGGCTGTACCCTCTCGGAGACGACCCAGTCTATCGTGTGTAGCGGGAGCATCTAGCTGATTCCGTGTATGAGTATCACGCAGTGGTCACTCTGCGCACTAGTTCCGATTCCAGCTCTTACAGTCGTACTTCTCGGAGCGGTTACGCCTCCACCGCTTCTCAGGCTATCCAGTTTGTTGCATCCGAGGTCCTTGTCAAGCTTCGCTACAACGAGGTCCGAATGCAGAACCACCCAGGTTTCTATTACTACCCATCTCTGCACGACAACGATCGTGTTCATTTCCCTCTCATTGATCCGGAGTCTGATAGTGTTGCTAGCCACCTTGCTCGTTATGTCACTACTAGCTATCTCATGATCCACGAGCTGGCTCGAGAGCTGACTCATGCCCGTACTGCTTTAGCCGCTACTTTAGTCACTTCTAGATCCTCCACTACTCCATCTTCTCTGGGATTTACCCCTTATATTCCCGTCAGCTCTAGCTCCCCTATTTCACCGGTTACTCCTCCAAGTAGCACGGGCGTCTCGGCCGTGAACCCTCTCCGTACTCCTGCCAAGTGGGTCTCACTTCTCGCTACTCCTGTAGCCCCGATGTTTCATCCTACCCCTGCCCCTGAGGGAGAGCCCTCGAGGCAGCGCCATCGTGTTACCTTTAACCCGGAGGTTTCCGTTAACCACATCAGTTCGGGATCCGAGACTGCTTCAGGGGAGGACGCCGCAGCACCAGCAGAGCAGTAGTATCTTTGAGTATTCGCAGTCGTCTGGATGATGTACGGATGTAGTCATACGAGTGATGATGTTTCGTTGCATGTATGAGAGTAGTTGAACCAGTCATGTTGTTTATCTTTCATGTATGAGTCTATGTATAATTATGTTGAGACTTTATTCGCCGTATTTTCTTCGCTCTTTTGTTTCTTTCGGGATTTGTCGCTGGCTTTTCCCCAATTTTATTCTTGTATGTTTCTCATCTCGATTGCGTTGTCTTGGGAAAAATCCACAATAGGATGACGCGGGGAGGCAGCAGTAGCAACGTTCGTGAGGGAACCCCTATTCGTCGTTCCGCATGACATGCAGGACATTCTCCCGAACCGTACGTTCCACCATCACCTCCACCGCCAAATCCGCCCTCAACCGAGCAAATTCTGCGTATGTTTGAGGAAAGAAGGAACAATGATCTGATTGAAATATTAAGAAGTGTGCAAGCTATGGTTGGACAGAATGGAAATTAGAATGGTCATCACTCAAAGCTGTCAGATTTTCAAAGGACCAAGCCACCCAGTTTCAGTCAGATTGTTGACCCATTGGATGCAGACGATTGGTTGCGCACCATTGAGAAAAACCTTCAGATTGCTCGTACTGAAGAAAATGATAAAGTTCCATTTGCAACTCATTATCTTGAAGGCGCAGCTGCCATATGGTGGGAAAATACAAAAGCCATGTGGCCGGTTGATGAGGAAATCACTTGGGAAAGGTTTAAAGACCAGTTCCAAAAATATCATATCCCTGCGGGAGTTATGAAGACCAAGCAACGTGAATTTCTCGCACTCGTCCAAGGAAATCAGTCTGTGGCAGAATATTTGCAAAAATTCAATCATCTGGCCCGTTACTCTCTTTATGATGTGGCCACCGAAGAAAGGAAGATTGACGGATTTCTTGGGGGCCTAAATCTGCAACTCCGGTGTACTCTCAGTATGCTTGATTTCCCAGATTTCCAAACTCTGGTGAACAAGGCTTTCATTGCTGAATGGGAGCACAAGCTTATAGCAGATAATAGGCCTGTTAACAACGACAACAAGCATAAGTTTGAGCCAAAGAAGGATGGGCAACCCGCGCAAAAGGCTCTTACCTGGCAACAGACTCAGGTGGAATATAAGCCAAATTGGCAGCAGAATGTTAACAAGACCACCACTCAAGTCAAGAATGTCGTGACCAACCCAACACATGAGGAGCGTCAGCGCAATAATTCTTGCTTCAATTGTGGGCAGAACGGACATTATGCCAGATAGTGCCCCAAGAACAACAAAATGAATGCCCTAAGCAGGCCACAAGTCAACTTTATGGAGTCATGGCCAACCCAGCAAAACTTCACTGGGCACGTGCATCATATCTCCGCCGATGAAGCCCAAGAGAAGCCAGAAGTCGCCATTGGTATGTTTTTTGTTAATGACATACCTGCCATAATTCTATTTGACTCTGGGGATTCCCATTCTTTTATTTCTTGGAGTTTTGCTGCCCAAAACAACTTTTCTTGCATGCTTTTGGGCAAAAACATGCTGGTACAAACCCCGGGATCTATAATCAAGAGCAATCTGGTCTGTCGTGATCTCGAAATCAATATCAACGGAGTCTACTTTCCAACCTCTCTGATCATCATTGAGTCTGAAAAGTTGGATATTATATTGGGTATGAATTGGCTGACCAAATATCAAGTTTGCATAAACTGTGCAACCCGAGCAGTCACTTTGACCAGTCTGAATGGGCAGTCTACCAAATTCTATGCTCGCAAGAATATACCCAAACAAGAATTGGTTTGCACGGCTGTGGTTGAATTGGAATTTATTCCTGTGGTCAGCGGGTACCCTGATGTATTTCCAGAAGAACTGCCAGGCATGCCACCAGATCGGGAACTGGAGTTTGCAATAGATCTTGTGCCCGGAACTGCACCGTTATACAAGAAGTATTACCGGATGCCCTCATCAGAATTAGTGGAGCTAAAGAAACAGCTTGATGAATTGCTCCAGAAAGGTTATGTTCGTCCTAGCTCTTCACCATGGGGATCACCTGCTCTTTTCGTGGACAAAAAGGATGGTAGTCTCCGCATGTGCGTAGATTACCTCCAGCTGAATGAGGTCACCATCAAAAATAAATATCCGCTGCCAAGGATTGATGATCTGTTTGATCAGCTCAGTGGGGCTAAGGTATTCTCTAAGATTTACGGGCGGGATATCATCAGCTCAAGATTAAAAAGGAGGATATTCCTAAGACCGCATTCACTACTCGGTACGGTCTTTATGAATATACGTGATGTCCTTTGGTCTCACCAATGCCCCTGCTTTCTTCATGCATATGTTGAACAAAGTATTCATGGACTTCCTCGACAAATTCGTGGTAGTCTTCATCGATGACATCCTCATTTACTCCAAGGGTGAAGAAGAGCACAAGGATCACCTCCGAGCAGTGGTGCAACGACTCCGCGACCATCAGCTATACGCCAAATTCAGTAAATGCGAATTTTGGCTCAAGCAAGTTGGATTTCTCGGACATGTACTATCCGCCAAAGGTATAGCTAGGACCCGAGCAAAGTAAAGGATGTGCTCGATTGGGTGCCGCCCACGACTGTGACGCAGATCCGGAGTTTTCTCGGATTGGTGGGATATTATCATCGTTTTATTGAAGGGTTTTCCAAGATTGCTAAACCCATGACGGAACTGCTCAAAAAGGACAAGAAGTTTGAATGGACGGAGGACCATGAGAAAAGTTTTAATGAGTTAAAGATATGTCTGACAACCACACCTGTATTGACTCTCCCAGACATTTACCACAGTTTTGATGTGTATTGTGATGCCTCCAGGCAAGGCATTGGTTGCGTACTTATGCAAGACAGCAAGGTTGTGGCATATGCATCGCGATAGCTACGACCCCACGAGGGAAATTACCCTACTCATGATTTGGAATTGGCCGCGGTGGTTCATGCGTTAAAAATTTGGAGACACTATCTCATTGGAAAAAAGTGCCAAATTTTTACCGACCACAAGAGTCTCAAATACATCTTTACTCAGCCAGACCTAAATCTCCATCAGCGAAGATGGCTAGAGTTGGTCAAGGATTATGACCTTGGAATAAATTACCACCCGGGTAAGGCCAACGTGGTTCTCAATCAAAAGCCCGCCAGCTTAAATGTCATCTTGAGATCATTGCCTCTCGAACTCCAAGAGGAGATCGCTCAGCTCAACTTGATCATAGTGGATGCTGGCCTCGCTAATATTTTGGAAGTTACTCCCACACTTGATATGGAGATCTGCAAGGCCCAGTCCGCAGACGCCAAGCTACAAAAATGTGCCAAGAGCCAAATGGCAGATCAGGCCCCTGATTTCTCCAAGGACAAATTCGGTACCCTCCAATTCCGTGGACGAATTTGTGTGCCCAATCAACCGGACTTGAAGAAGAAAATCCTGTTAGAAGCACACGAATCCTCATATTCTATTCAGCCGGGAGGTACAAAAATGTATGAGGATCTTAGACAAATATTCTGGTGGGATGGAATGAAGAAAGACATTGCCTATTTCCGTAGCCTGTTGCGACCTATGCATCAAGGTGAAGGCAGAGCATCAGAAGCCAGCCGGACTCCTCCAACCGCTGCCGGTTTCACTATGGAAATGGGATGACGTTTGTATGGATTTCATTACGGGATTGCCTAAGACTCAGCGAGGCAAGGATGCAATCTAGGTTATAGTGGATACCCTAACCAAGGTCACTCACTTCATTCCCATCAGCACCAGATACAGGGCAAATGAACTTGCACAGCTGTATGTATCCAGAATAGTCAGTCTGCATGGAGTACTCCGAACTATCACTTCCGACCGAGGTTCCTTGTTTACCTCCGCTTTTTGGTCCCGTCTACATCAAGCCTTGGGGATAGCTCTGAAATATAGTACTGCTTATCACCCTCAGACAGATGGACAGACAAAGCGGGTAAATCAAATACTCGAAGATATGTTGCAAGCCTGTGTGCTAGCCAAAGGGGCTAAATGGGAAGATTGCTTGCCATATGTCGAGTTTTCTTATAACAACAGTTTCCAAACCAGCCTAAAAATGCCACCATATGAAGCTCTGTATGGCCGTAAGTGCCGCACTCCTTTAAATTGGTCTCAAACTGGAGATAGCCGTATCTTCGGAATGGATCTCATGATGGAAGCTGAGAAACAAGTTAGGGAAATCAGAGACAGATTGCAATTGGCGAAATCTCGACAGAAGAGTTATTATGATGCAAAGCATCGGCAGGTCAGTTTTGAACCCGGAGAACACGTATACCTCTGAGTCACTCCTATGAAAGGAGTCAAGAGATTTCAAACTCGTGGAAAGCTGGCACCCAGATTTATTGGTCCATTCCCGATTATGTCTCGAGTGGGTACTATTGCATATCAACTGGAACTACTCCCTGAATTGGCAGACGTGCACAATGTGTTTCATGTTTCGCAATTGAGACGATGCGTATCCCCGCCTGAGAAAAGGACTGCTATGGCTGAGATAGAGTTGACAAAAGATTTAACTTATGAAGAGAGGCCGTTTAAAATTTTGGATCAGATGGAAAGGGTCACTCGCAGTAAAGTCAGAAAATTTTACAAGGTTCAGTGGGAGCATCACACAGAATCAGAAGTGACTTGGGAGCGGGAAGAATTCCTCAAGGATCAGTATCCAGAGTGGTTTTCCCAAGCAACCGAATCTCGAGGATGAGATTCATTCTAAGTGGGGGGAGGTTTGTGACAACCTAGTTTTTGCCCTCTCTTATTTCATTGATCTCCAATTGAAAATTTTGCGAAACTTAGAGTTCTTGAATCTTATCATATGGACTTGAACACTTGGGCATCCTTGGCTTTCACCCAAATGCTCCACTTCCCTCCTAAATCATCATTTCTCTTCTGATCCACCCCCAAAATAATCTTTGGAATATTTTTATTAAATGAAAAATATTCATTTTCTCTCAAAAAACCTAGCCAGATCAGTTTGCTTCAAAGCAACCCTAATTTTTATGGCTCAGAAAAATCTAAGATAATTCACAAATATTCTGTGAACCCTAGGGCACCTCCCTGAGCAAAAATATTTCATCACTTTTTGGAATATTTTTTGCTACAGAAAATATTTCTGTTCTAAACAGAAATGGTGGTTTCCACATCAACTACCATTTTACTTTCTCCTTTTGACCTGAACTTTATTGTGCATCTTTACCTTAGTAACTCATGACTAGCCTCCAAAGCACATCCTCTAACTCCCAGCCGTATGACCACAGTAACTGTTCAAAGTTACTGATCAGAAACTTACTTGGCTTGTAAAAACCTCTCTACTACACCTGGATCCAAGCCAAATCGTGGTAACACTCAAAACTACCACGAACAACATGCCAGACATGAAGTTTATGCTTAGATCGGCCTGATGTCATAGTTCACATGGTGACCACGTTCGTCCAGGGGTGTTGGCATGCGTGTCGACGCGCTCTGAGTGTCACCGAGCGCTCTGTTCGCGCGTGCTCGCTTCCCTCGCGTGCCCGAGCGTGCCAAACCGCGCCACCATCTTCGTCTCAATGCCATTAACCTCCCTCTGGCGCTCGCCGACGCTGGAGCTCGCCGCGGCGAGCACGGGCAAGGTCCGGCCAGCCCAACAGTGCGGAGCGCACTGTGCTCGTCGCCTTTCCCTCGATCCTGTGCTCGTCTCCGTCCGCCCACAGTTGACGCGTGACCTGCGTCGCCTTCTCCCCCTCTCACTGACGCCGCTCGTCACCGAGCGCCATGGACAGGTGTCCGCCGGCGGAGCCCGAAACCCCCCTCGCCGCTCTCCCATAAATGGAGCCACCCCCAGCACTCCCACACACTCCACAATAGCGTAGGAAGCCGGAGCCCGGCCGGGCAGGCCTCAGGCCGCCGTCCCCGAGCTCGAGCTTGCCGGCGATCCCCTCTGGTCGCCTCGGTAGCTCCAACCCCTCACAGGCCTGGGCGACCCCTCCAGGGCCTCCGCCTCTCTCCGGTGAGGCCGTCTCGCCCGCTTAGAGCCCCTGGAGTGGCCTCCGTTCACCGTCTTCCTCAACTCCAGCAACCATCGTGTTCTGCCTCCGCTTGTGAGCTTGATTCCGACGCTGTCCAACCACCCCTAGCCATGCTACGGGTATGGGCAGGTGCGCCACCGTCCCCTCTCTAAATCCCTCCCTCTCGTTTTGGCCAAGAATCCCTCATCGCCGGCGAGAGCTCCGGCGAAGCCGTGACCTCCTCTGTTTCCTTCTCGCCCTTCCCCCACCTGACTAGCGGGGCCCGCTAGTCAGCCACTCTGTACGCGCGTGAAGCGGTACGAGTGGTGGCGCCCTGAGGTTTTATGCCTTCGACGTCACCCCCTCAGTTGTTTAATTAAATTCAAAATTATTTAAATTCCAGAGAGCTTCAAACAGTTATAACTCTTCAACCATAAGTCCAAATGAATTGATTCTTTTAGCATTGTGTTCTTTGAAAAGAAATCTAGCAGCTCACCAAAGATGAGATTTTTCTGAGCTGTTTAGAATTTCTGATGATTTTCAGAAGTGTTCTTGATATTTGCTTTTTGTGTTTAAATTTATTTTTCAGAGGATGAGGCTTGTCTTGAGGATCACCAGAAGGCTTGTGAACCTCATCTGCACTAAGGCAAGCCACAACAACATTTTCATGGTGTCATTTAAATATTTGTGATTTTCTTACTTGAATTAAATGATTAATCCATGCATTTAAATAACTATGGTGTTATTTTTATTCCGTTAAATGTTTGTGAGTTATTATGCTTGATTTACAGAATGATGAAATTAGTTTAAGTTGGGAGAGCCAAGATAAGATTTATTTGGGGTGATGATAGTAATGATTTTGTTATGCATGTTACTAATTATATAAAGTTATTCTCTTGCCTTAAATAAAATGATAAAAATTTGCTAAGAAAATATTCTGTTAAGTACATGTTTAGTCATTTTAATTGACTTGCAGAAGGTTTGAACCTAACTTGGATGGGAAAGAAATTAGGAATTGTTTGTGGGAAAATCTTTATTATACACATGAGAAATTAATCGGAGTTACATTCTTGCATGAGAAAATTTTAAAACTTGCTACAAAATATTATGGATAATATGTGAGTTTATTGATCAGCAAAGTGATATGAGTTGTTGATGTTTATGCTTAGTGTGTATACAGATGGCAATAGGTCTTTTTTAATATTAAGTGATGCATGTATAGTTTTGCATTTCATGGCATGCTATGACACCGGTCATTTTCATCTTAAGTTCAACCTGATTATAACTCAATTTGAATATAATGTTGACTGGGTCATGGTGCCGCTGAATCGAGTTTTTCCCATTGCAGCCACATTTGCCTTTTTGGGAAGGCCTGGATTCGGTCCATTGACATTGCCTCTGGTCGGTGCCTCCAACTAGGGAAGGTTGTGTCGTGCTCACCCTGGCCCGGTAAGCAGGCATAACCTTGTGTGCCCATTGTTGAGATTATGGTACCGGGTCCCGAGTGGGATTGTTTTGGCCACGACGGTGGTCGGTGTGTCTTTGGTAGACACGGGGCCACCCAGGACTAGCCCGTTGGGGATTGGGTCGGAGTGGCCGGGAGAGTGTCATGGCAATGGAAGGGTTTTGTCGGAATGCCGTTGGTCCACCCGAATGGGAGTGCGAGGCCATGGGTTCCATGGTGTGGGTACAGTGTGCTACCTCTGCAGAGTGTATAATCTATCGATAGCCGAGTCCATGGTCACGGATACCTCGTAGTAGGTCCCACCATGAGTCAACGCTCAATAAAATTTGCACACTAAGCTATGAACTTTGCATTGTTGAGGATGGCAGAAAGGCCATCGGGATATTTGGGACCAGATATTGGTCGTGGTTGTGATCGTCGTAAGGATCACGAGTTACTCTTGTTAAGACCACGTTGGTGGTTTGTTTGTGATCCAGGAATGATCACGGTTGGTAAATTGTCCCAAGGGACGTTCGAGCATGACCACAACATGTTTGACATGTAGTGTTGCATTATTAATACTTGGTTAAGTATCATGATATTGCTTGCCATTATGATTATGCCTGTTGTGAGCTTGCAAGTACATTCAATGTACTGACTTGGCATGTCATGCCAGATTTCAGGAAACTCTCGTTTGAGAGGAGCGCTGCTCGAGTCTAGATCGTGTCCACATCGGTGTCCCTGTGATATGGAGCTTCCGCTACGACGTTATTCCGCTGCCACGTAGTTGTCCTGATCGAGGCCCCTTTATGTTCACTAAATAATGTACATATTGTTCAGCCGTACTGGGTGTGCCGCTTGGCCTCGACATCTGTTGTAATATAGACTCTGTTCCGCTAGCATCAATAAAGCGGTTGTTTTCTGTACCAAGATGTTGTGTGTTGCCAGAAGACATGGTCTCTGGGCTGGCAATGCGTGGTAAACCGGTCGCTCTAAGCCGGGGTGCCACAAGTCCCGGGCTTCCCATGAGGCTGGGGGGCGCGCCCACCCCCCTAGGCACGCCCCCTGCCTCGTGAACAGCGCGGAGGTTGACCGACGTACTTCCATATACCCTAAAAACTTCAGGGAGCAGAATAGATCGGGAGTTCCGCCGCCAGAAGCCTCCGTAGCCTCCGAAAGCCAATCTAGACCCGTTCCGGCACCCTGCCAGAGGGGGAATCCCTCTTCGGTGGCCATCTTCGTCATCTTGGTGCTCTCCATGATGAGGAGGGAGTAGTTCTCCCTCGGGGTTGAGGATATGTACCAGTAGCTATGTGTTTGATCTCTCTCTCTCTCTCTCGTGTTCTTGAGGTGATACGATCTTGATGTATCGCGATCTTTGCTATTATAGTTGGATATTATGATGTTTCTCCCCCTCTACTCTCTTGTAATGGATTGAGTTTTCCCTTTGAAGTTATCTTATCGGATTGAGTCTTTAAGGATTTAAGAACACTTGATGTATGTCTTGCGTGGGATACCCGTGGTGAAAATGGGGTATTCTATTGATCCACTTGATGTCTGTTTTGGTGATCAACTTGTGGGTCTGCCCATGAACCTATGCATAAGGGGTTGGCACATGTTTTTGCCTTGACTCTCTAGTAGAACTTTGGGGCACTCTTTGAAGTTCTTTGTGTTGGTTGAATAGATGAATCTGAGATTGTGTGATGCATATCGTATAATCATACCCACGGATACTTGAGGTGACATTGGAGTACCTAGGTGACATTAGGGTTTTGGTTGATTTGTGTTTTAAGGTGTTATTCTAGTATGAACTCTAGGATAGATTGAACGGAAAGAATAGCTTCGTGTTATTTTACTACGGACTCTTGAATAGATCAATCAGAAAGGATAACTTTGAGGTGGTTTCGTACCCTACCATAATCTCTTTGTTTGTTCTCCACTATTAGTGACTTTGGAGTGACTCTTTGTTGCATGCTGAGGGATAGTTATATGATCCAATTGTGTTATTATTGTTGAGAGAACTTGCACTAGTGAAAGTATGAACCCAAGGCCTTGTTTCAATGCATTGCAATACCGTTTGTGCTCACTTTTATCATTAGTTACCTTGCTGTTTTTATCTTTTAAGATTACAAAAACCTTTATCTACCATCCATATACCACTTGTATCACCATCTCTTCGCCGAACTAGTGCACCTATACAATTTACCATTGTATTGGGTGTGTTGGGGACACAAGAGACTCTTTGTTATTTGGTTGCAGGGTTGCTTGAGAGAGACCATCTTCATCCTATGCCTCCTACGGATTGATAAACCTTAGGTCATCCACTTGACGGAAATTTGCTACTGTCCTACAAACCTCTACACTTGGAGGCCCAACAACGTCTACAAAAAGAAGGTTGTGTAGTAGACATCAAGCTCTTTTTTGGCGCCGTTGCTGGGGAGGTTAGCGCTTGAAGGTATATCTTCAGATCTTGCAATCGAATTTTTTTGTTTCTTATTTTAGCACTAGTTTAGTTTATAAAAGGAAACTACAAAAAAATGGAATTGAGTTTGCCTCATACGCTTCATATTTTTAATATATTTCATGAGTATGATGGAAAGGAAAATTGTGCCAAAGTGTTAGAAGAAGAATGCATTAAAATGCACTAAATCTTTGAATGATGAGCATGATTGCAATGTTATTAGTATGAACTCTTTGAATATCCATGGTACTAATGATGATTGACTAGTCATGATGAGAGTGTCTCTTATAAGCATGTTGATTTTTGTGGAGTGCATAGAGTTTGCAAGTACACACCAATTAGGGAAGATAGATTTTGCAAGAGGCATAAGTACTTAGAAACTAAATAGTTGCAATAATGGCTAGATGTTTGTGCTGAAAATTTAAATTTTCTTAGCCATACTTGTGAACTTTGCAATGAACGTGGTCATTTAACCATCCGATGCAAATTGTTTCATGATCTAATCATTTCCAAAATTTGTGATGACTTGATTTCCCTTGCATGTCATAATGAACTTAGTTTGCTTATGGGTTATGAAGAAATGAAATGTATAACTAACTATCTTCCAGTATTTGCCCGTGATAAACTTCTTCATTTTGATCTAGAGGAAATTTATATGTATTGTGCGGTGAATTGTATTGAAAATCCTTATATTTCCAATTACATAAAGAAAAGAAAACAAATAGAAGATGAAGATAATACTAATGAAAGGGAGGAGACTTCCCAATATCCTCCTATTATTTCTTATGATGGATCAGGTAATGAGGAGGAGCCTTCTATTCAACCAATCTCATTAATAAGGAGCTCCAAAAAGAGGGTTGAACCCACACATGATGTGAAGAAGAAAAAGAAAAGACAGAGAAGCAAAGGTAAAAATATATCTCTCCCAAATAATGCTGCTCCTATTACTGTTGTACCTCATGAAAATATAATTGTGGAAGATGATGCACTTGATGATGATCTCGTTATGCCTACTGCTTGTTGTTATGATAATGATTGGGAAGATAATGATACTTCTTATGATCTTGAAAATCTTTTTGGCACTTGCTTGGAAGAATATGATAATTGCTATACTATTGGTGCTATCCATACTATTGATGATGAGAGTGATTATGCTTATGATATGAAAAGGCCCAAGCTTGGGGATGCTATGTTTGAAGAAGATGATGTTTTTGAGAATATATTTGCTGCAATTAATGTTTTTCCCAAGCTTGGGGATGCTACGTTTAATGAAGATGATATTTTTAGCCTCCCAAGTTTTGATGAGCAAATTTATTATGATGATAGCATGCCTCCTACTTATGATGATTATATTGATGAAAGTGGGTTTGGAAGAGTGTCAACTTTAAGAAGTAATGATCCCACTATTTTGGAGGATATTGAATCTTATTATGATAATTATGAAAGTGGATTTGGAGAGGTCATGACTTTATTCAGTGATGATTCCACTATCTTGGAAGAGGTTTCAATCGATTATGATGAGAACAAAGTTGCTACTTATGATAATTATTGTGATTATACATATGCTATAAAAAGTAGTGATGATTATATTTATAAAACTTGTCATGATTATGATTACCCTTTTTCTGAACATTACTCTTTTAATGTGGAAACAATTTATAGCATTCGAGTCTCTTATGATACTCCCACTATTCCAATTGAGAAGAATTTTGCTTATGTAGAGAGTAGTAAATTTCCTATGCTTGTAGATCATGAAAAGAATGCTTTAGGTGCTAGTTATATTGTTAAATTCATTCATGATTCTACTGAAAATTATTATGAGGGAGGAACATATGCTTGTAGGAATTGCAATAATATCAAGTTTCCTCTCTATGTCTTAAAGTTCTAAAGTTATGCTTGTTTTGCCTTCCTATGCTAGTTGATTATTGTTCCCATAAATTGTTTGCTCACAAAATCCCTATGCATAGGAAGTGGGTTAGACTTAAATGTGCTAGTCACGTTCTTCATGATGTTCACTTTATGTTTCAATTCTTATCTTTTATGTGAGCATCGTTGAAATCATCACGCCTAGCTAGGGGCGTTAAACGATAGCGCTTGTTGGGAGGCAACCCAATTTTTATTTTTGTTTCTTGATTTTTGTTCCTATTTAGTAATAAATAAATTCTTCTATCCTATTTTATGATTGTGTTTTTTATGTTTTAATTAGTGTTTGTGCCAAGTAAAGCCTTTAGGACCTTCTTGGGTGATTGTTATTTGATCTTGCTGTAAAAAACAGAAAGTATGCACTCACGAGAATAATTTTCATTTTTTACCAGAGAGAGATAAAATACCAATTCCATTTGCAGTAGATTAATAAACAAATTTCTTAGGACTTCCTAATTTCTCAGGATTTTGGGAGTTACATAAGTATTCGAAACCTACAGATTACTACATATTGTTCTGTTTTTGACAGATTCTGTTCTCTATGTGTTGTTTGCTTATTTTGATGAATCTATGAGTAGTATCGGAGGGTATGAACCATAGAGAAGTTGGAGTACAGTAGATATTACACCAATATGAATTTAGAATGATTTCACAACAGTACCTAAGTGGTGATTTATTTTCTTATACTAACGGAGCTTACGAGTTCTCTGTTAAGTTTTGTGTTGTGAAGTTTTCAAGTTTTGGGTAAAGATTCTATGGACTATGGAATAAGGAGTGGCAAGAGCCTAAGATTGGGGATGCCCAAGGCACCCCGAGGTAATATTCAAGGACAATCAAGAGCCTAAGCTTGGGGATGCCCCGGAAGGCATCCCCTCTTTCGTCTTCGTTCATCGGTAACTTTACTTGGAGCTATATTTTTATTTACCACATGATATGTGTTTTGCTTGGAGCATCATTTTATTTTATTTAGTTTTGCTTGCTGTTTGAATAAAATACCAAGATCTGAAATTATTAAATGTTAGAGAGTCTTCACATAGTTGCATAATTATTCGACTACTCATTGATCTTCACTTATATCTTTTGGAGTAGTTTGTCATTTGCTCTCGTGCTTCACTTATATCTTTTTAGAGCACGGTGGTGGTTTTGTTTTATAGAAAAAGATGAACTCTCATGCTTCACTTATATTATTTTGATAGTCCTAAACAGCATGGTAATTTGTTTTGGTTATGAATTTAGTCCTAATATGATGGGCATCCAAGAGGGATATAATAAAAACTTTCATATAAAGTGCATTGAATACTATGAGAAGTTTGATACTTGATGATTGTTTTGAGATATGAGGATGGTAATATTAGAGTCATGCTAGTGAGTAGTTATGAATTTGAGAAATACTTGTGTTAAATTTTGTGATTCCCGTAGCATGCACGTATGGTGAACCGTTATGTGATGAAGTCGGAGCATGATTTATTTATTGATTGTCTTCCTTATGAGTGGCGGTTGGGGACGAGTGATGGTCTTTTCCTACCAATCCATCCCCCTAGGAGCATGCGCATAGTACTTTGTTTCAATAACTAATAGATTTTTTAAATAAGTATGTGAGTTCTTTATGACTAATGTTGAGTCCATGGATTATACGCACTCTCACCCTTCCACCATTGCTAGCCTCTCTAGTACCGCGCAACTTTTGCCGGTACCATAAACCCACCATATACCTTCCTCAAAACAGCCACCATACCTACCTATTATGGCATTCCCATAGCCATTCCGAGATATATTGCCATGCAACTTTCTACCGTTCCGTTTACTATGACACGCTCCATCATTGTCATATTGCTTTGCATGATCATGTAGTTGACATCGTATTTGTGGCAAAGCCACCATTCATAATTCTTTCATACATGTCACTCATGAGTTATCGCACATCCCGGTAAACCGCCGGAGGCATTCATATGGAATCATATCTTGTTCTAAGTATCGAGTTGTAATTCTTGAGTTGTAAGTAAATAAAAGTGTGATGATCATCATTATTAGAGCATTGTCTCAGTGAGGAAAGGATGATGGAGACTGTGGGAGTCCTGGATTAGGGGGGTCTCCGGATAGCCGGACTATCTCCATAGGCCGGACTATTAGACTATGAAGATACAAGATTGAAGACTTCGTCTCGTGTCTGGATGGGACTCTACTTGGCGTGGAAGGCAAGCTAGGCAATACGTATATGGATATCTCCTCCTTTGTAACCGACCTTGTGTAACCCTAATCCTCTCTGGTGTCTATATAAACCGGAGGGTTTTAGTCTGTAGGACAACAATCACAACATACAATCATACCGTAGGCTAGCTTCTAGGGTTTAGCCTCTCTGATCTCGTGGTAGATCTACTCTTGCAACACCCATATCTTCAATATTAATCAAGCAGGACGTAGGGTTTTACCTCCATCAAGAGGGCCCGAACCTGGGTAAAACTTCGTGTCCCTTGCCTCCTGTTACCATCCGGCCTAGACGCACAGTTCAGGACCCCCTACCCGAGATCCGCCGGTTTTGACACCGACATTGGTGCTTTCATTGAGAGTTCCTCTGTGTCGTCACCGTTAGGCTTGATGGCTCTTACTATCATCGATAGCGATGCCGTCCAGGGTGAAACTTTTCTCCCGAACAAATCTTCGTATTCGGCGGCTTTACACTGCGGGCTAATTCGCTTGGCCATCTGGAGCAGATTGAAAGCTACGCCCCTGGCCATCAGGTCAGATTTGGAAGTTTGAACTACACGGCCGACATCCATGGAGACTTGATCTTCGACGGATTCGAGCCACAGCCGGGCACGCCGCACTGTCTCGATGGGCATGACCTAGCTCTGCCACCGGACGGTACTCCAGAGGCCGCGCCCACACCAGCTCCGACCCTTAGCTCGGAGCTAACTGCGCCCATCGAGGACGGGTGGCTAGACACCGCCTCAGGGGCTGCAGTCTCAACGGCGATCGAACCAAACACTAGCATAATCCTCTGCGCAGCCCGTGACTCCAAGGTGCCGGACTCTCTTTCGGACCCCAAACCATCCGCGCCCCTGCCAATCAAATCCGAGTGGGCGCCGATCATGGAATTCACCGCCGCGGATATCTTTCAGCACTCGCCCTTCGGCGACATTCTGAATTCACTAAGGTCTCTCTCTTTGTCAGGAGAGCCCTGGCCGGATTATGGCCAACAGGACTGGGATGCGGACGACGAAGAAATTCGACGCCCACCCACCACCCACTTTGTAGCCACTGTCGATGATTTAACCAACATGCTTGACTTCGACTCCGAAGACATCGACGGTATGGACGACGATGTAGGAGACGAACATGAACCAACACCTATTGGGCACTGGAAAGCCACCTCGTCGTATGACATATACATGGTGGATACACCCAATGAAGGCAACGGCGATGGATAGCGGAGGATGACCCCTCCAAGAAGCAACCCAAGTGCTGACGTCAGCGGCGCGCTCTAAGTCCCGCCAAAGAAAAAGTGGTGATACCGGCACAGGAGATAATAACACTCCGGATAGCGCCGAAGACAACGAAAACCCCCTCCAGCAAGAGTTAGATCAGGAGGATGAAGATGCCAGCTCTCCTGAGAGAGCGGCTGGCGGAGAGGAGGAGGATGACAATTACATGCGCCCCTCCGAAGATGAGGCAAGCCTCGGCGACGATGAATTCTCCGTACCAGAGGATCCCGTCGAACAAGAGCGCTTCAAGCGCAGGCTTATGGCCATGGCAAATAGCCTGAAGAAAAAGCAGTAGCAGCTTCAAGCTGATCAAGATCTGCTACCTGAAAAATGGACTAAAGTCCTCGCAGCCGAGGAATATAAACTCGAGCGTCCCTCCAAGAGTTACCCAAGGCGTAGGTTACTACCCCGACTGGAGGAAGAAGCGTATGATACGGCTGACCGGCCACCTCGTGGCTGCGATAGAGAGGCATTCCTGCCGAAAGCTCATCCTCCACCCCAACGCCATCCAAATAAAAAGGCATGGGGAGATACGCCAGACCTGCGAGACATATTGGAGGACAAAGCAAAGCACTCAAGATTGATCTACGGATCACGAGGGCGCACCACTCTATGAGACGGTAAACGTCACGCCGGATACAGTAAAAGCAAATCCGGCCGGGCCGAACACAGCGGGCAGGACCCATACGAGCTGCGTCGCGATATAGCCCAATACAGAGGCGCCGCACACCCCTTATGCTTCACATACGAAGTAATGGAACATCAATTCCCAGAAGGTTTCAAACCTGTAAACATTGAATCATACGACGGCACAACAGATCCCGCAGTATGGATTGAGGACTTCCTCCTCCACATCCACATGGCCCGAGGTGATGACTTACATGCCATCAAGTACCTCCCACTAAAACTCAAAGGACCAGCACGGCATTGGCTTAATAGCTTGCCAGCGGACTCCATTAGCTGTTGGGAAGATCTGGAAGCCACATTCCTCGACAACTTTCAGGGCACTTATGTGCGACCACCAGACGCCAATGACTTGAGCCACATAATTCAGCAGCCAGAAGAGTCGGCCAGGCAATTCTGGACTTGGTTCCTTACAAAGAAAAACCAAATCGTCGACTGTCGGATGTGGAGGCCT
Source organism: Triticum urartu (assembly GCF_056163025.1). NCBI lineage: Eukaryota > Viridiplantae > Streptophyta > Magnoliopsida > Poales > Poaceae > Triticum > Triticum urartu. The sequence goes on from NC_141873.1 coordinate 236,777,290, forward strand.
TAGCGGCTTTCAAGCACAACATCCGAGACGAGTGGCTAGCCTGGCACCTTGGTCAGGAAAAGCCGAAATCTATGGCAGCCCTCACGACGCTCATGACCCGCTTTTGTGCGGGAGAAGACAGCTGGTTGGCTCGCAGTAACAACATATCAAGGAACCATGGTACCTCAGATACCAAGGACGGTAACAGCAGGTCACGTCGCAACAAGCATAAGCGCCGCATTAACGGTGAAAGTACTGAGGATACGGCAGTCAATGCCGGATTCAAAGGCTCTAAACCCGGTCAGCGGAAAAAGCCATTCAAACAAAGTACACCGGGTCCGTCCAGCTTGGACCGTATACTCGATCGCTCGTGTCAAATACACGGCACCCCAGACAAGCCAGCCAATCACACCAACAGGGATTGTTGGGTGTTCAAGCAGGCCGGCAAGTTAATCGCCGAAAACAAGGACAAGGGGCCGCATAGTGATGATGAGGAAGAACCTCGGCAGCCGCACACCAGAGGACAGAAGAGGTTTCCCTCGCAAGTGCAGATGGTGAACATGATATACACAACCCACATCCCCAAGAGGGAGCGGAAGCGTGCGCTCAGGGACGTATATGCGCTGGAGCCAGTCGCCCCGAAGTTCAACCCTTGGTCCTCCTGTCCGATCACCTTCGATCGCAGGGACCACCCCACTAGTATCCGTCACGGTGGATTCACCGCATTGGTCCTAGACCCAATCATCGACGGATTTCACCTCACTCGAGTCCTCATGGACGGCAGCAGCAGCCTGAACCTACTTTATCAGGACACAGTGCGCAAAATGGGTATAGACCCCTCAAGGATCAAACCCACAAAGACAACCTTTAAAGGCGTCATTCCAAGTGTAGAGGCCCACTGCACAGGCTCAATTACACTGGAAGTGGTCTTTGGATCCCCGGATAACTTCCGAAGCGAAGAGTTAATCTTCGATATAGTCCCGTTCTGCAGTGGTTATCACGCGCTGCTCGGACGAACCGCATTCGCTAGATTTAATGCGGTACCACATTATGCATACCTCAAGCTCAAGATGCCAGGACCTCGCGGAGTTATTACAGTCAATGGAAACACAGAGCGCTCTCTCCGAACAGAGGAGCACACCGCGGCCCTCGCAGCAGAAGCGCAAAGCACCCTCTCAAGGCAATCAACCAGTTTGGCGTTTCAAAGCCCGGACACCTTCAAGCGCGCTCGGGGCAATCAGCAAATAGACCGCCTGGCGCGATCTGAGCTCGCATAGCAATACGACGGCCACCTCAATCCCAGCCCAACGACATTGTTCGTGCCGCGCGTACATAATTACGCATTAAAAATACCATGGGAACAGATGGGGAGGGGGAGGCACAACTACGGCACGCCCCAAAACGTGGCCTAAACCGCACCAGGGGCTTCCCATTTGGTTATCTTTCTTTTTGTTTCAGGACTTCAATCTCTGGAAACACTGTCCGGCAGCTCTATTGCCGAACACATGATACAACAACCAAGGAGGCTGACAACTATGGAATTCCCAGGTGGATTACAGATTTCATATAATTCCTCAGCTCGCCCTTGGAAGGGATATAGTCCTACTCTTTTTCTCATTACACTATCTGTATCACTCTGCTTTAATGCAATTTTTTAATATACAATGCATGACATTACGATTATTATCGCATTTTTGTTATATGTATACATATCTATGTGTTCATTAATGACGCCTAGCAACCGTACACTCTGGTACGGCCGATGCACCAGGGGCTTACGTACTCAAAATATGGTGTGAAAAGTCCAAACACTTTCACAAGTGCGGCACCCCGAACTTATAGCATTATATGCATCAGCTCCGAATCATGTCTTTGGTCAAATGTTGGGTTTGCCCGGCTCCTATGTTTTGGTACCTTACGTTCCGCTCTATCGGCTAAGGTAGCGCTAGGAGAACTACTGCGATTGTGCCCCGATTCTGCCGGGCCGAGCACCTCAGTAGAGAAAGCTAAAACTGACTGTCATGATAAGGCGAGAGACTGGTCGCTGTTTGGCGAAGTTTTTCGAGTCCCTAAAGACTTATGCCGCTTAGGGCGAAGGGCCGGCTCCGTCCGGCCTACAGGCGTGTATCGCGCCTCGAATTCGGCCTTCCGAATGCCAGGGGCTTCGCCGAAATTTAAAATTATAGAATTCTATGGCTAAGTGAGAGTGATAAAGCATTATTAGTCCGGTTGCCTTGTTCGTTGTGCTGAGCACCTCCCTCGAAGGACCCAAACATGGGAACAAGAGTGCTCAGGTTTATCCCGAACACCCCAGCACTTGTGGTATGTTGGCAGAAGCCGAGGACTAGCCATCTCTCAGATTGGATAAATAGCCAAACAGAAGGTAATATTTTAAATTCACACAAGCATTGCATAGCGCATATGAAACAAGTTTTCATCACGCAGGATACAAAATGAGCAAGTCTCATTCAAATATTACATTTTGTGAACACTCATCTGCGATAAGACGGGCGCCTGGCAGAACACCCTCGTAGTACATCTTGGGGCGGCGGTGCTCCTTGCCCTCCGGCGGCCCCTCCTTGATAAGCTTCACGGCGTCCAGCTTGACCCACTGCGTTTTCACATGGGCAAAGGCCCGGCATGCACCTTCAATGCAGATGGATCGCTTGACGACCTCCAGCCGTGGGCAGGCATCCACAAGCCGCCTCACCAGGCCGAAGAAGCTGTTCGGAAGGGCATCGCCAGGCCACAACTGGACTATGAATCCCTTCATGGCCTGATCGGTCGCCTTATGTAGCTCGGCCATATGCTTCAGCTGGTCGCTCAATGGCACCGGATGTTCGGCCTTAGCATACTGAGACCAGAACAACTTCTCCGTCGAGCTCCCGTCCCCGGCCCAGTAGAATTGTGCGGCATCGGACACACTGCGGGGCAAATATCCGAATGCTCCTGAAGAGCTCCGGATTCGGGTAAGTAATCGGTAATTCACCTTTACATGCTCGCTTTGCATATAGAAAGCCTTACCCGCCGCTATCTTCTTCATCGCGTCGATCTCCTGAAGGGCCTTCTGGGCCTCGGCCTTGGCACTCTTTGCGCTCTCACGGGCCGCGGCAAGCTCAGACTCTCACGTCTTCAAGTCAAGCTCCAATGCCTCGTGCTTCGTCACAAGAGCCTGGAGCTCTTGCTGCACCTCGCCCACCCGAGCCTCGTGTCTCTCTCGCTCGGTGCACTCCTGGGCCGCCTTCTCTTCGGCCTGGGACAGCGCTTGCTTCAGGGTCGCCACCTTGATTGTGGCCCCTGGCAAACATACAATAATCCTGTCATTTAGCAATCACGTCCTTTTCTCATCTATAGACGGGGTATTACTTACCCTTGTTCTCCTCGAGCTGCCTCTTAGCAAGGCCGAGCTCTTTCTGGGACCCCTCGAGGGCCTCCTTCAGTACGGCGACCTCCGCCGTTAGTGCGGCGGACGCCAGCAGTGAAGCCTGCGTATGCATATTGACATACTTATATTAGACTCCTGCGATATTATTTGATCCTCTGTTCGGCTTTTCTCTGTGAACACCGAACAAAGCATCAGGGGCTACTGTCTATGCAGTAATATTTCTACTACGTTTTAAAACACTTACCTCGAAGCCTGTTAAAAGGCTAGTACAGGCTTCAGTCAATCTGCTCTTGGCGGACTGAACCTTCTGGATCACCGCACTCATGATAGTGCGGTGCTCCTCCTCGATGGAAGCGCTGCGGAGCGCTTCCAACATAGTGTCCGGCGCCTCTGGATGGACAAAGGTCACCGGCACAGGCGTCTCACCTCCCTTAGAAGGGGACCGCCTACCCAAGCTCGGAGCCGTTGGAGGGTCCGGCGCGGTGTTTGGCTGAGGGCCGAACTCGGAGCTCTCAGGTACCCTGTCCCCTCGGCTCCCGGAGTCTGGAAGGTCGCCTTGAGGCGCCTCCGGGACTGTCCCCCTCGACCCGGTGCCTCTTGAGACAGCACCTCGGTGTCGTCGGCCGAATGAGGGGAGGTGGCCATCGGGACTGGATCGCTATCCATGTCCGACGCGCCCAGGGAGCCGTCCGAGGATACCTTGATGTTGGCTCGGGGCGGCCTGCACAATTGAGTTCGGCGTTAGGGAAATCAATGTGACAAAGGAATCCTATGGGTTACTTTGGTATCCGAATACTTACGATCTCCCCTGGGGCTTACCCCTGGGCAACTACTCGTCTTCACTTTCGTCGGCGGCGGTGGAGATGTCCGGAAGGAGCGTCCTTCCCTTCTTGGACCCTTCGGTCTCCCCAGTTGGGGCGGCCTTCCTTTTCTTGTCTCCCCCAGTTGGTGGGGGAGCCTCTTCTTCCTCTTCCTCGTCTTCGGGGGAAGAGTGCGCCGCAGAGTCATCGGACGGTGATCCTAATGATGCCTGGCGTCGGGAACTCTTTCGAGCTCCCTTGGCCTTCTTGGTCTTCTCCGGCACCTTATAAGGGGCCGGAGTCAGCATCTTCGTCAGAAGAGCGTCTACGGGGCCTTCGGGCAAGGGAGCCGGACAGTCGATCTGTCCGGCCATCTTCTGCCAGTCCTGTCAAAATTACGGGAGTTTAGATCCCGCATAAAGCCAATATATATATATATATATATATATAACAAATATCCTGTAAGAGGTAAAACAACTTACCGCACTAGCGTGGCGCTTCGCGCTGAATCCGCGATCCTCAGTAATGGGGGGAGGGACCGCGGCGCCCTTGAACAGCACCCTCCAGGCATCTTCATGAGTCGTGTCAAAGAGCCTGTTCAGAGTTCGGTGCTGCGCCGGATTGAACTCCCACAAGGTAAACTCCCGTTGTTGGAACGGGAGTATCCGACGAACGAGCATAACCTGGACTATGTTGACAGGCTTGAGCTTCTTATCCACCATGTTCTGAATACATGATTGGAGTCCGGTCAGCTCTTTTGAATTACCCCAGGACAGGCCCTTCTCTTTCCAGGAGGTGAGCCGCATGGGGATGCCAGATCAGAACTCGGGGCCGCTACCCATGCGGGGTCGTGCGGCTCGGTGATATAGAACCACCCCGATTGCCACACCTTTATGGTGTCCACGAAGGTGCCCTCGAGCCATGTGATGTTGGGCATCTTGCCCACCATGGCGCCTCCGCACTCCTCCTGGCGGCCGCTCACTACCTTCGGCTTGACATTGAAGGTCTTCAGCCATAAGCCGAAGTGGGGCTTGATGCGGAGGAAGGCCTCGGACGCGACGATGAACGCCGAGATGTTGAGGATGAAGTTCGGGGCCAGATCATGGAAATCCAGGCCGTAATAAAACATGAGCCCCCGGTCGAAGGGATGGAGAGGGAATCCCAGTCCGCGGAGGAAATGGGTGAGGAATACCACCCTTTCATGGGGCTCTGGGGTGGGGATGAGCTGTCCCTCATCTAGGAGCCGGTGTGCGATATCCTCGTGAAGGTATCCGGCTCTCCTCAGTTTTTTGACGTCTCCCTCCGTGACGGAGGAGACCATCCACTTGCCTCCCACTCCGGACATGGTTGGAGAAGGTTGAGATGGAAGTGAGGACTTGGGTGCTAGAGCTCGAGTATGCGGGAGCGGATGAGCAGAGGAGGAAGAAGGCGTGGATATAAAGGTGAATCCTTATCCCTTTATATGGGCGGACAAAATTAAACGTCCCCACGTGCCTAGTAAAACTCGCTTATCCCCCAAGCTCCGCAATTGATGGCGCGGTTGGGTTACCCACGCCCGTATTGATGAGAATCCCGTAATAAGGGGACATGATCTCTGCTTTGACAAGATGTGTCGAAAAACTGCCTCGCGTTATGTGCGGGGCTCGCTAAAAGAAACGGTTCGAATAGTCACCAGGCCATGACATGACGTCATGTTGCCAAAACAAGCTAGCAGGTTAAATCTGCGAAAATGTTATTCTCTCTGCGGTGGAATGTGGAATTTGTTTTGCGGGGTCGGACACTATCCTCGTATTCAACTTCTTCTGTAATGTATTCGGAGAAGGAACCCGCCTTGCAATGCCGAAGACAACTGCGCACCAGACTCATCGTCATTGAAGCCTGGTTCAGGGGCTACTGTGGGAGTCCTGGATTAGGGGGTCTCCGGACAGCCGGACTATCTCCATGGGCCGGAATATTAGACTATGAAGATACAAGATTGAAGACTTTGTCTCGTGTCTGGATGGGACTCTACTTGGCGTGGAAGGCAAGCTAGGCAATACGTATATGGATATCTCCTCCTTTGTAACCGACCTTGTGTAACCCTAATCCTCTCCGGTGTCTATATAAACCGGAGGGTTTTAGTCTGTAGGACAACAATCACAACATACAATCATACCGTAGGCTAGCTTGTAGGGTTTAGCCTCTCTGATCTCGTGGTAGATCTACTCTTGTAACACCCATATCTTCAATATTAATCAAGCAGGACGTAGGGTTTTACCTCCATCAAGAGGGCCCAAACCTGGGTAAAACTTCGTGTCCCTTGCCTCCTGTTACCATCCGGCCTAGATGCACAGTTCGGGACCCCCTACCCAAGATTCGCCGGTTTTGACACCGACAGAGACTATGATTCCCCCACAAGTTGGGATGAGACTCCGGATGGAAAAAAAGAGGCCATAAAAAAAAGAGAAAAGGCCCAAATAAAAAAATAAAAAAATGAGAGAAAAAGAGAGAAGGGACAATGCTATTATCCTTTTACCACACTTGTGCTTCAAAGTAGCACCATGATCTTCATGATAGAGAGTCTCCTATGATATCACTTTCATATACTAGTGGGAATTTTTCATTATAGAACTTGGCTTGTATATTCCAATGATGGGCTTCCTCAAAATGCCCTAGGTCTTCGTGAGCAAGCAAGTTGGATGCACACCCACTAGTTTCTTTTGTTGAGCTTTCATATACTTATAGCTCTAGTGCATCCGTTGCATGGCAATCCCTACTCACTCACATTGATATCTATTGATGGGCATCTCCATAGCCCGTTGATACGCCTAGTTGATGTGAGACTATCTTCTCCTTTTTGTCTTCTCCACAACCACCCTTCTATTCCACCTATAGTGTTATATCCATGGCTCACGCTCATGTATTGCGTGAAGATTGAAAAGGTTTGAGAACCTCAAAAGTATGAAACAATTGCTTGGCTTGTCATCGGGGTTGTGCGTGATTTAAATATTTTGTGTGGTGAAGATAGAGCATAGCCAGACTATATGATTTTGTGGGGATAGCTTTCTTTGGCCATGTTATTTTGAGAAGACATGATTGCTTTGTTAGTATGCTTGAAGTATTATTATTATTATGTCAATATTAAACTTTTATCCTGAATCTTATGGATCTGAATATTCTTGCCACAATAAATAATTACATGGATAAATATGTTAGGTGGCATTCCACATCAAAAATTCTATTTTTATCATTTACCTACTCGAGGACGAGCAGGAATTAAGCTTGGGGATGCTGATACGTCTCCAACGTATCTATAATTTTTGATTGTTCCATGCTATTATATTATCAACCTTGGATGTTTTATATGCATTTATATGCTATTTTATATGATTTTTTTGGGACTAACCTATTAACCTAGAGCCCAGTGCCAGTGCCAGTTTCTGTTTTTTCCTTGTTTTAGAGTATCGCAGAAAAGGAAAATCAAATGGAGTCCAATTGACATGAAACTTCACGGAACTTATTTTTGGACCAGAAGAAGCCCACGGAGTATCGGAGATGGACCAGGAGAGTCTCGAGCTGCCCACGAGGGTGGGGGCGCGCCCACCCCCCTGGGCGCGCCCCCTGCCTCGTGGACAGCCCGGATGTCCACCGACGTACTTCTTCCTCCTATATATGTCCATATACCCTAAAAACTTCAGGGAGCAGAATAGATCGGGACTTCCGCCGCCAAAAGCCTCCGTAGCCACCGAAAACCAATCTAGACCCGTTCCGGCACCCTGCCGGAGGGGTAATCCCTCTTCGGTGGCCATCTTCATCATCCCGGTGCTCTCCGTGATGAGGAGCGAGTAGTTCTCCCTCGGGGCTGAGGGTATGTACCAGTAGCTATGTGTTTGATCTCTCTCTCTCTCTATCTCTCTTGTTCTTAAGGTGATACGATCTTGATGTATCGCGAGCTTTGCTATTATAGTTGGATCTTATCATGTTTCTCCCCCTCTACTCTCTTGTAATGGATTGAGTTTTCCCTTTGAAGTTATCTTATCGGCTTGAGTCTTTAAGGATTTAAGAACACTTGATGTATGTCTTGCGTGGGATACCCGTGGTGACAATGGGGTATTCTATAGATCCACTTGATGTATGTTTTGGTGATCAACTTGCGGGTCCGCCCATGAACCTATGCATAAGGGGTTCGCACACGTTTTCGTCTTGACTCTCCGGTAGAACTTTGGGGCACTCTTTGAAGTTCTTTGTGTTGGTTGAATAGATGGATCTGAGATTGTGTGATGCATATCGTATAATCATACCCACAGATACTTGAGGTGACATTGGAGTATCTAGGTGACATTAGGGTTTTGGTTGATTTGTGTCTTAAGGTGTTATTCTAGTACGAACTCTAGGATAGATTCAATAGAAATAATAGCTTCATGTTATTTTACTACAGACTCTTGAATAGATCGATCAGAAAGGATAACTTTGAGGTGGTTTCGTACCCTACCATAATCTCTTCGTTTGTTCTCCGCTATTAGTGACTTTGGAGTGACTCTTTGTTGCATGTTGAGGGATAGTTATATGATCCAATTATGTTATTATTGTTGAGGGAACTTGCACTAGTGAAATTATGAACTCTAGGCCTTGTTTAAACGCATTGCAATACCGTTTGTGCTCACTTTTATCATTAGTTACCTTGCTGTTTTTATATTTTCAGATTACAAAAACCTTTATCTACCATCCATATACCACTTGTATCACCATCTCTTCGCCGAACTAGTGCACCTATACAATTTACCATTGTATTGGGTGTGTTGGGGACACAAGAGACTCTTTGTTATTTGGTTGCAGGGTTGCTTGAGAGAGACCATCTTCATCCTACGCCTCGTACGGATTGATAAACCTTAGGTCATCCACTTGAGGGAAATTTGCTACTGTCCTACAAACCTCTGCACTTGGAGGCCCAACAACGTCTACAAGAAGAAGGTTGTGTAGTAGACATCATTATTTATATTTCCTTATATCAGTATAAATGTTTATTATTCATGCGAGAATTGTATTAACCGGAAACTTGATACATGTGTGGATACATAGGCAAAACACGGTGTCCCTAGTAAGCCTCTACTAGACTAGCTCGTTAATCAAAGATGGTTATGTTTCCTAGCCATAGACATGCGTTGTCATTTCATGAATGGGATCACATCATTTCGAGAATGATGTGATGGACAAGACCCATCCATTAGCTTAGCATAATGATCGTTAAGTTTTATTGCTATTGCATTCTTCATGTCAAATACATATTCCTTGGACTATGAGATTATGCAACTCCCAGATACCGGAGGAATACCTTGTGTGCTATCAAACTTCACAACATAACTAGGTGATCATAAACATGCCCTACAAGTATCTCCGAAGATGTTGGTTGGGTTGGCATAGATCGAGATTAGGAAATGTCACTCCAAGTATCAGAGAGGTATCTCTGGGCCCTCTCGGTAATGCACGTCATGATAAGCCTTGCAAGCAATGTGACTAATGAGTTAGTTGCGGCATGATGCATTACGGAACGATTAAAGAGACTTGCCGGTAACGAGATTGAACTAGGTATGAAGATACCGACGATCGAATCTCAGGCAAGTAACATACCGATGACAAAGGGAATAACGGTACGACCGATAAAGATCTGTGTAGAATATGTGGGAACCAATATGAGCATCCAGGTTCCTCTATTGGTTATTGACCGGCGAGGTCTCTCGGTCATGTCTACGTAGTTCCCAAACCCTTAGGGTCTGCACGCTTAACGTTCGATGACGATTTTTTATTATACGAGTTATGTGATTTGGTGAACGAATGTTGTTTGGAGTCTCGGATGACATCACGGACTTGATGAGGAGTCTCGAAATGGCCAAGAGGTTAAGATTCATATATAGGACAATAGTATTTGGATACCGGAAGTGTTCCGGGGGTACCGGGTACGTTTCGGGTCACCGGATGGGGTTCCAGGCAACCCCCGGCAAGCTATATGGGTTTAGTGGGCCTAGGGAGGGACAAACCGGCCCACAGGGGGCTGGTGTGCCCGTCCACTAGGCCGGCCAGCCCTAGGTAAGGCAAGGGAGGAGGGTTAGCACCTCTTTCCTCCTCCTTCTCAAGGGATAAAGGAAAGGGGGGCACATCCTCCTTCCTTCTCCTTAGTGCCAAAACAAGGAAGGGGGCCAAATTGGGGTGGCACCCCAAGTAGTATTCGGCCTACTTGGGCACCCCCTGGCTGCCTCTTCCCCCTGCAACCTATATATATGTGGGGAGGGGGCACCTAGAGGACACACAAACATCTGTTAGCCATGTGCGGTGCCCCCGTCCAGAGTTTACGCCTCCGGTCATATTATATAGTGCTTAGGCGAAGCCCTGCGCGGATCACTTCACCATCATCGTCACCACGCCATCGTGCTGACGACACTCTCCCTCCACACTTTGCCGGATCAAGAGTTCGAGGGACGTCATCGAGCTGAACGTGTGCAGAACTTGGAGGTGTCGTACGTTCGGTGCGTGATCGGTCGGAATGAGAAGAAGTTCGACTACATTAACCGCGTTGTCAAAAGATTCCACTTTCGGTCTACGAGGGTACATGGACACACTCCCCCCTTTCATTGCTATGCATCTCCTACATAGATCTTGTGTGAGCGTAGGAAATTTTTGAAATTTCATGCTACGTTCCCCAACATAGGCATCATGTCCGTGACAAGTAGACTAACTCCTAACTTCATCTACTACTATTACTCCACACATCGACCGCTATTTAGCATGCATCTAGAGTATTAAGTTCATAAGAATGGAGTAACGCCTTAAGTAAGATGACATGATGTAGAGGGATAAACTCAAGCAATATGATGAAAACCCCATCTTTTTAACCTTGATGGCCACAATACAATACGTGCCTTGCTACCCCTACTATGTCACTGGGTGAGGACACGGCAAGATTGAACCCAAAACTAAGCACCTCTCCCATTGCAAGAAAAGCCAATCTAGTTGGCCAAACCAAATCGATAATTCGAAGACAAATACAAAGATATCTTAATCATGCGTAAAATAGTTCAAAGAAGACTCAAATAATATTCATATATAATCTGATCATAAATCCACAATTCATCAGATCCCGAGAAACACACCGCAAAACAATATTACATTAGATAGAACTCTAAGAACATCGAGGAGAACATTGTATTGAAGATAAAAGAGAGAGAAGAAGCCATCTAGCTACTAGCTATGGACCCCTTGGTCTGTGGTAAACTACTCATGCATCATCGGAAGGGTAGCAAGGTTGATGTAGAGGCCCTCCGTGACCGAATCCCCCTCCGGCAGGGTGCCGAAAAGGCCCCAAGATGGGATCTCACGGGAACATAGGCTTGCGGTGGCGGAAAAGTATTTTGGTGGACCCTTTTGATGTTTGGGGAATATTTGGGAATTTATAGTGAAAAGATTAGGATTGGGGGACTCCTGAGGGGTCCACAAGCCAGGGCGGGACCTGAGGGCTTGTGGACTCCCCGTGCGTCTTCTGACCCCCTCATCAAGTCTTCTGGGTGTCTTCTAGTCCAGGAAAAATCATCGCGAAAGTTTTATTCTATTTGGACTCTGTTTGATATTCCTTTTGTGTAAAACTCAAAAACAAGGAAAAAACAGAAACTGGCACTGGGCTCTAGGTTAATAGGTTAGTCCCAAAAATAATATAAAATTGCATATTAAACATCTAAAATAGATAATATAATAGCATGGAACAATAAAAAATTATAGATACGTTGGAGACATATCAAGCATCCCCAAGCTTAATTCCTGCTCGTCCTTGAGTAGGTAAATGATAAAAACAGGATTTTTGATGTGGAATGCTACCTAACATATTTATCCATGTAATCATCTTTATTGTGGCATGAATATTCATATCCATAAGATTCTAAACAAAAGTTTAATATTGACATAAAAACAATAATACTTCAAGCATACTAATAAAGCAATCATGTATTCTCAAAATAACATGGCAAAAGAAAGTTATCCCTACAAAATCATATAGTCTGACTATCCTCCATCTTCATCACACAAAGTATTTTATCATGTACAACCCCGATGACAAGCCAAGCAATTGTTTCATAATTTTGGTGTTCTCAAACTTTTTCAACTTTCACGCAGTACATGAGAGTGAGCCATGGATATAACACTATAGGTGGAATAGAATATGGTGGTTGTGGAGAAGACAAAAAGAACGAGAAAGTCTCACATCAGCTAGGCAAATTATTGGGCTATGGAGATGTCCATCAATTGATATCGATGTGAGTGAGTAGGGATTGGTATGCAACGGATGCACTAGAGCTATAAGTGTATGAAAGCTCAAAAAGAAACTAAGTGGGAGTGCATCCAACTTGCTTGCTCATGAAGACCTAGGGCAATTTGTGGAAGCCCATCATTGGAATATACAAGCCAAGTTCTATAATGAAAAATTCCCACTAGTATATGAAAGTGACAAAATAGGAGACTCTCTATCATGAAGAACATGGTGCTATTTTGAAGCATAGGTGTGGAAAAGGATAGTAACATTGTCCGTTCTCTCTTTTCCTCTTATTTTTTGTTTGGGCTTGTTTGGCCTCTTTTATTTTTTTTATGGGCTTTGGCCTCTTTTATTTTTAATAAACACTGTTATGTGTCGGTGCTATACAAGCGGTTTTTAAACCCTTTACGCGACGGCATTCGGAACCATCGCCAAGTGAGTGACGGCGATAGGGGGGTCCTTCCCACACGACCTAGAAACCGTCGGGGATATGCCCTCCTGCCACACACGCTCGGAAAAATGAGGTCGTGTGCGACCGGCGAGCGCTGAAATACGATTATACGCATAGTAGTACTAAAAATACAATTATACAGGCGAAATTGTTTCCGGTCGTAAGTACATCCCACACAGTCAGTCCCCGCTAAACATTTCCGTTCGTATGAATATCCCACACAGTCGCTCCAAGGAAAACATCTCCCTCCGTAGGTGATAAGTCTCCAACGTATCTACTTTTCCAAACACTTTTGCCCTTGTCTTAGACTCTAATTTGCATGATTTGAATGGAACTAACCCGGACTGACGCTGTCTTCAGCAGAATTGCCATGGTGTTATTTTTGTGCAGAAATAAAAGTTCTTGGAATGACCTGAAAATCAACGGAGATTATTTTTGGAATATATAAAAAATATTGGCGAAAGAATCAAGGCCAGGGGGCCCACACCTTGTCCACGAGGGTGGGGGTGCGCCTACCCCCCTTGGGCGCGCCCCCTGCCTCATCGGCCCCCTGGTGCTCCACCGACCTCAACTCCAACGCCATATATTCACGTTCGGGGAGAAAAAAAATAAGAGAGAAGGATTCATCGCGCTTTACGATACGGAGCCGCCGCCAAGCCCTAAACTCTCTCGGGAAGGCTGATCTGGAGTCCGTTCGGGGCTCCGGAGAGGGGAATCCGTCGCCATCGTCATCATCAACCTTCCTCCATCACCAATTTCATGATGCTCACCGCCGTGCGTGAGTAATTCCATCGTAGGCTTGCTGGACGGTGATGGGTTGGATGAGATTTATCATGTAATCGAGTTAGTTTTGTTAGGGTTTGATCCCTAGTATCCATTATGTTCTGAGATTGATGCTGCTATGACTTTGCTATGCTTAATGCTTGTCACTAGGGCCCGAGTGCCATGATTTCAGATCTGAACCTATTATCCTTTCATGAATATATGTGGGTTCTTGATCCTATCTTGCAAGTCTATAGTCACCTATTATGTGTTATGATCCGTTAACCCCGAAGTGACAATAATCGGGATACTTACCGGTGATGATCGTAGTTTCAGGAGTTCATGTATTCACTATGTGTTAATGCTTTGGTCCGGTACTCTATTAAAATGAGGCCTTAATATCCCTTAGTTTCCAGTAGGACCCCGCTACCACGGGAGGGTAGGACAAAATATTTCATGCAAGTTCTTTTCCATAAGGACGTATGACTATATTCGGAATACATGCCTACATTACATTGATGAACTGGAGCTAGTTCTGTGTCACCCTATGTTATAACTATTGCATGAGGAATCGCATCCGACATAATTATCCTTCACTGATCCATTGCCTACGAGCTTTTCATATATTGTTCTTCGCTTATTTACTTTTCCGTTGCTACTGTTACAATCACTATAAAACCAAAACTGCTACCGTTACTTTTGCTACCGGTACCACTACTATCATATTGCTTTGCTACTAAATACTTTGCTGCAGATATTAAGTTTCCAGGTGTGGTTAAATTAACAACTCAGCTGCTAATACTTCAGAATATTCTTTGGCTCCCCTTGTGTTGAATCAATAAATTTGGGTTGAATACTCTACCCTCGAAAACTGTTGCGATCCCCTATACTTGTGGGTTATCAAGACTATTTTCTGGCACTGTTGCCAGGGAGAATAGCTCTGTTATTTGAGTCACTTGGGATTTATATCTGCTGGTCACTATGAAGAACTTGAAAGATCAAAGAATGAAAATTTTTCCCTCAACTACGAGGGGAGGTAAGGAACTGCGATCTAGCTCTGCACTTGATTCACCTTCTATTTTGAGTAAACTTGCGACACCTACACCTGCTATTCATTATGATATGTCGCATGTTATTGATGATGCCACTTCTTCTTTGCATGATACTTATGATGAAACTACTTCTATGCTTCATAATAATGTGCCACTAGGTGAATTTCTTGATGAACAACTTGCTAGGGTTAGAGAGAATGAAATTATTGAAACTGATAATATTGATGAAAGTGATGATGAAGATTCTCCCCCTAGATATGAATTGCCTGTTGTGCCTGAGGGTTATGTTATGGATGAAGAAACTGCTAGAGACTTTTTAGCTTGCAATGATAGATCTGATCTTAAGAAATTATTAGCTAAGCTTAAACAAAAGTCTTTGAATGCAAGAATGAAAGATGACCCTGCTTTTGCTACTTCACCTATCTTTATAACGGATAAGGATTATGATTTCTTTGTCGATCCCAAGTTAATTACTTTGGTTGAATCTGATGCTTTTTATGGCTATGAATCTGAAACTGTTGTGGCACATCTTACTAAATTAAATGATATAGTCACCCTGTTTACTCACGATGATAAAACTCGCTATTACTTTATCCTTAAGTTGTTTCC
This sequence comes from Triticum urartu, assembly GCF_056163025.1. NCBI lineage: Eukaryota > Viridiplantae > Streptophyta > Magnoliopsida > Poales > Poaceae > Triticum > Triticum urartu. Next base: position 236,792,600 of record NC_141873.1, read on the forward strand.
GTTCTCATTAAAGGGTGATGCTAAAAAATGGTTTAATTCTCTTGATCCTGGTTGTGTGCGTAGTCCCCGGGATATGATTTATTACTTCTCTGCTAAATATTTCCCCGCTCATAAGAAACAAGCTGCCTTAAGGGAAATATATAATTTTGTGAAAATTGAAGAATAGAGTCTCCCACAAGCTTGGGGGAGGCTTCTCCGATTATTTAATGCTTTGCCTGATCATCCTCTGAAGAAAAATGAAATACTTGATATCTTTTATAATGGGCTAACCAATGCTTCCAGAGATTACCTGCATAGTTATGCTGGTTGTGTTTTCAGGGAAAGAACTGTTGATCAAGCTGAATTGCTATTGAATAATATGTTGAGTAATGAAAATGAGTGTACACTTCCTGAACCAACTCCTAAGCCAACTCCGAAGAAAAGGGGTATTCTATTTCTTAGTCCTGAAGATATGCAAGAGGCAAAGAAATCTATGAAAGAAAAATGTATTATAGATGAAGATGTTAAGAATTTACCACCTATTGAAGAAATACATGGTCTTGATAACCCGACACGGGTAGTAAAGGTAAATTCTCTCTATAGATTTGATGAGGGTGATATTCCTCGTTATAAATCTGCTAGCCAATGCTTAGATGAGTTTGATAATTTTATTGTTAAACAAGAAAACTTCAATGCTTATGTTGGTAGAAAATTGAAACGCAATACTGATATGCTTGAACACTTGAGTGATTATATGTCTAGAGTTAAAGGTGAACTTAAACTTATTAGTAAACATGCTTCTATGGTTACCACTCAAGTAGAACAAGTACTTAAGGCTCAGAATGATTTTCTCAATGAATTAAATAATAAGAAAAATGATAATGATGTTAGAGTTATGACTAGAGGGGGTAAAATGACTCAGGAACCTTTGTATCCTGAGGGCCACCCTAAGAGAATTGAGAAAGATTCTCATAGAACTACTATTGATGCACCCAGTTATTCTAAGAAGAAGAAGAAGAAAAATGATAGGACTTTGCATGCTTCTAGTGAACATGTGGTTGGCACATCTGAGAATCCAAATGATATTTCTATTTCTGATGCTGAAACACAATCTGGTAATGAACATGAACCTAGTGATGATGTTAATGATGATGTTCATGTTGATGCTCAACCTAGCAATGACAAAGATGTAGAGATTGAACCTGCTGTTGATCTTGATAACCCACAATCAAAGAATCAACGTTATGATAAGAGAGACTTTGTAGCTAGGAAGCACGGTAACGAAAGAGAACCATGGGTTCAGAAACCCATGCCTTGTCCTCCTAAACCGTCCAACAAAAAGGATGATGAGTTTTTTAAGCGCTTTGCTGAAATGATTAGACCTATCTTTTTGCGTATGCGTTTGACTGATATGCTTAAAATGAATCATTATGCTAAGTACATGAAAGATATTGTTACTAATAAAAGAAAGATACGGAAATTGAAATTTCCACCATGCTAGCTAATTACACTTTTAAGGGTGGAATACCAAAGAAACTTGGAGATCCAGGAGTACCAACTATACCATGCTCCATTAAAAGAAACTATGTTAAAACTGCTTTATGTGATCTTGGAGCCGGTGTTAGTGTTATGCCTCTCTCTTTATATCGTAGACTTGATTTGAATAAGTTGACACCCACTGAAATATCTTTGCAAATGGCTGATAAATCAACTGCTATACCTATCGGTATTTGTGAGGATGTGCCTGTTGTGGTTGCAAACGTTACTATTTTAACGAACTTTGTTATTCTTGATATTCCCGAGGACTATAGTATGTCGATTATCCTTGGTATACCCCTTTTGAATACTGTAAGGGTTGTTATTGATTGCAACAAAGGCAATGTCACTTTTCATGTTAATGGTAATGAGCATACGGTGCACTTTCCAAGGAGACAACCTCAAGTCCATAGTATCAATTCTATTGGAAAATTTTCAACGATTATTATTGGAGGTTTTGAATTTCCTCTTCCTACTGTCAAGAAGAAATATGACATTCTTATTGTTGGGGACATGCATATCCCCGTTGAGGTAACCTAGTGTTATTCAAAATTTCTCCGGTTTCATGCGATTCGGAATGAGTTTGTTAACAAGACTTGATCAACCTTGTTAGTGGATTCCTTTTGATGAGCATGGGATGGATGAAGTTAGAAAGCACAACCTTCTGTGCCCTCTTTTTACTTTCTGTTATTTATCATAAATAAAGTAAAAGTAGTATTTTCTGTCTGCTTTCTAAATTATCCTTGCACTAAAAAAATACCCCGAAAATAAAAGTTCTCCAAATGCCCTGAAAATGAAATATGATTTTTTTCCAAAATATTTAAGAATTGTTGGCACTGAGAACACACCAGGGGGACCGACCATGTGCCCACGAGGGTGCAGGGCGCACCCAACCCCCTGGGCGCGCCCCCTGCCTCGTGGACCCCACATGGGTCCCCTCCACTTATTCTTGCACCCACACACTTCGTCTTGCTCCAGAAAAAATCATCCACCAGCTCAAACCCGAGTTCTTGCTCATCTTACTGCCATTTTCGATCTCCTTGCTCAAAGCTCCATTCACAAAACTGCTTTGGGGGATTGTTCTTCAGTATGTGACTCCTCCAATGGTCCAATTAGTTTTTGTTCTAGTGCTTTATTTATTGCAAATTTTTGCTACTTAGGTGACCCTATTCTTGAGCTTGCATGCCAAATTTATGTGGTCAAAAGTAGTTTTAATGCATGATATAGCCTCTAGGCACTTGTAGGAGTAGTAGCTATCAATTTTCTTGAGTTTCGTTCACTTTTATTTTGAGTCACTAAAAATTTCAGAAATTTTTCAGAGGAAGAAATATGTTTAGGAAAATGTACCAAGGTGGTCCCTCAAGGAAGCAAGGCCCAAGGCCCGCAATACGCGAGCCAGACAATGAACTACCAAGGGAGGCTCAAGCGCGGCCTTGTGAATGGCCGTTAGAGGATTTCATGATCCAGGCAGGCATCAAGGAAGAATTTGACGCATATGTGTGTAACGCTGATCTTGAGAGCTTCGAGGCAGATAAGTGTCGGCAATACCTCTATTTAACTGACCATTGTGAGAAGGTTTAAATTTACATCCTCGCGCAATGCTCACAATGTCCTATTTGATCTTTATGATAAATCTTATACCATGGAATTAGAAGATTTTAATACTGCTTGTAAACTCCCGCAATGGGGTAGTGCTAGTGAACCTCTCAAATCTGAATTTAAAGAATTTCTTGCTAGTATCACTGTGGGGGAATTTAGAGAAATAACACAAGCTACCATAGGGAGCATTCATTTTCCTTCCATACATTATTTTGTTCTCTTTGTGGGTAGATGCATTAACGGTAAGGATGAGGCATGTCACATGTGTGTTCCTGATCTTAGTGTTCTCAAGAGTGCTGTATTAGGAGATAAACACTACAACTTGGGGGCTATTGTTGCACGTAGGTTGCATCTTAATGGTTTAACTAGAGATTTGTTTGGTGGAATTTATGCAACTCGTGTAGCTAACTTTCTTGGTATACCCATACGTGGGGATGATATTGAGTTGCCTCCTGCTTATCTAGATTATAATGTTATGGTTCGTCATCAGTTTGTTGAGAGGAATGATCAGTTCCTCTAGTACCAACTAATCTTTGACAAATGACACACCATCCACGTTTCTCTCCCTGCTCCCGCTTTCTTTGATTTTCAGACAAAAGGGAGATATGTTATAACCAGGGAGGAGACGAGCGAGTACGAGAGGAGGACGGAGGCAGCTCGCCTCCAAGCTATAGCTCATGAGGCAATTGCCGCTGCATCTCAGTACGACCCCAGCTACAACTTTGATCCATGGGCATAGACCAACTTAGGCCAAAAGCCTAAGCTTGGGGGAGTACGTATTTGTCACCGACATTACATTCATGTTCACATACTCATGCCAGTTGTTGGTGCTCATACTTTTTCATTGTATCATCCATGCTAGTTTATTTTCTTTTTAAGCTTTCTTCTTGTGTGTTTGAAAAACCTTAAGAAAAAAACAAAAAAAATTAGTTGTAGCTTTTAGTTAGTTTACTTTCCATGCCTGTAGTACTAGTAATTAAAAAGAAAACCCAAAAAGAGTTTCGTTCTTCTTTTGCTTGTTGGGAGCTTTCCCGTGTAAATAGTTTTGTTCCTTTTCTTTTCTTTGGGGGCCGAGAGGAGAAGACCTTAATGAAAATGTTGAGTGGCTCTTATATGTGTTATTGTTGATCTAACAAAGAGCCCATATTACCTTGTCTTCTCCTGTATATTGAATGCTTGCAGATTCTAGCTTAGTCCAATGCACATGCACTATTATTATTATCCACACCGTTCGGTCGTGCAAGTGAAAGACAATAATGACGATATATGATGAACTGATTGAGATGAGAAAAGCTGGTATGAACTCGACCTCTCTTGTTTTTGTAAATATGATTAGTTCATCATTCCTGATTCAGCCTATTATGAATGAAACATGTTTGCAATGACAATTAGAGATTATAGTTGCTCGTGCCATGCTTAATTTTCTAGGAGTTTATAATGGTTTACCTTGCATGCCAACATGCAATTAGAATGGTTGTGATGCGGTATGATAGGGTGGTATCCTCCTTTGAACAATTCGAGTGGCTTGACATGGCACATGTTCACACATGTAGTTGAAACAAAGTCAACATAGCCTCCATGATATTTATGTTCATGGTGAATTATATCCTACTCATGCTTGCATTCAGTGTTGATTAATTTTAATGCATGTTCATGACTGTTGTCACTCTCTAGCTGGTCGCTTCCCAGTCTCTTTATAGCCTTCACTTGTACTAAGCGGGAATACTGCTTGTGCATCCAATTCCATAAACCCCAAAGTTGTTCCATATGAGTCCACCGTACGTTCCTATATGCGGTATCTACCTGTCGTTCCAAGTAAATTTGTATGTGCCAAACTCTAAACCTTCAAATAAAAATTCTGTTTTGTATGCTCGAATAGCTCATGTATCAACTAGGGATGTTTGTATCTTCCATGCTAGGAGGGTTATTCTCAAGAGGAGTGGACTCCGCTCCTCACTCACGAGAAAATGGCTGGTCACCGGGATGCCCAGTCCCATGCTCAAATCAAATCAAAATAATTGCAAACAAAACTCCCCCAGGATTGTTGTTAGTTGGAGGCACCCGTTGTTTCGGGCAAGCCATGGATTGATGCTTGTTGGTGGTGGGGGAGTATAAACTTTACCATTCTGCTTGGGAACCGCCTATAATGTGTGTAGCATGGAAGATATCGAGATCTCTCAGTTGTTATGTTGACAATGAAAGTATACCGCTCAAAATATTATTCATCTATATTTCAAAATCGAGCTTTCGCACCTCTATAAATCCCTTCTTCCCTTTGTGAAGGGCCTATCTATTTACTTTTATGTTGAGTCTGAAGGGCCTATCTATTTACTTTTATGTTGAGTCATCATCCTCTTATTAAAAAGCACTAGTTGGAGAGCACCACTGTCATTTGCATGTATTATCGTTAGTTTACATTGAGTATGACTTGACTAGATCTCCTTTACCATGAATTACAATTTCCAGTCAGCCCTTGATCTTCAGGGGTGGTCTGCATTTATGTTTTGCAGTCTCAGAAAGGGCTAGCGAGATACCATCTTGTTATATCATATTATGATTATTTTTGGAATATATAAAAAATACTGGTGAAAAGATCCACGTTAGGGGGCCCACACCCTGTCCACGAGGGTGGGTGGCGCGCCTACCCCCTGGGCGTGCCCCCTGCCTCGTTGGCCCCCTGACGCTCCACCGACGTCCATCTTAACTCCATATATTCACTTTTGGGGATAAAAAAATTAGAGAGAAGGATTCATTGCGTTTTACAATATGAAGCCGTCACCAAGCCCTAAACTCTCTCGGGAGGGCTGATCTTAGGGATGACAGTTTTGCCCATGGGTATGGGTACCCATGGGTACCCTACTCGAAAACAATGGGCATGGGTGAGACTTTCTGTCAGTTCATACCGATGGGTAATGGGTATCCATACCCGCAAAATGCATGGGTAGGTATGGGTAGGAGATTATACCCAGGGGTAACCCAATGGTTACCCAGAAAATGTAATAAAAAATTTAACCCTATAATATCTGGGTAAACTTACAGTAATTAGCATTGCAAGTTTACAAACTTGATTTTTTCAAAGTTAGTTTGTCATTGATATTAATAAATTTGTGTGCCAATCTTCATTATGAAATTGTGATGTCAGTGTGAGCCAGATTGTGATGGCCGAGTACCTAACTTTAGTTTTAGGCCCTTTTCTTGTCTTACCTTTATCATGCCAATATTATATATAGTACCCATCGGACACCCATTGGGTATAAGATACCCAATGGGTATGGGCATGGGTATCAATTTATGCCCATGGATATTGAAATGGGTGGGTATAGAAAAAAGATTTGGGTATGATTTTGGGCACAAAAAGTTTGTACCCGCCCATACCCTACCAATTGCCATCCCTAGCTGATCTGGAGTCCATTCGGGGCTCCGGAGAGGGGAATCTGTCGCCATCGTCATCATCAACCTTCCTCCATCACTAATTTCATGATGTTCACCGCCATGCATGAGTAATTCCATCGTAGGCTTGCTAGACGGTGATGGGTTGGATGATATTTATCATGTAATCGAGTTAGTTTTGTTCGAGTTTGATCCCTAGTATCCACTATGTTCTGAGATTGATGTTGCTATGACTTTGCTATGCTTAATGCTTGTCACTAGGGCCCGAGTGCCATGATTTCAGATCTGAACCTATTATGTTTTCATGAATGTATATGAGTTCTTGATCCTATCTTGAAAGTCTATAGTCACCTATTATCTGTTATGATCCGTTAACCCCAAAGTGACAATAATCGAGATACTTACCGGTGATGACCGTAGTTTGAGGAGTTCATGTATTCACTATGTGTTAATGCTTTGGTCCGGTACTCTATTAAAAGGAGGCCTTAATATCCCTTAGTTTCCAATAGGACCCCGCTGCCACGGGAGGGTAGGACTAAAGATGTCATGCAAGTTCTTTTCCATAAGCACGTATGACTATATTCGGAATACATGCCTACATTACATTGATGAACTGGAGCTAGTTCTATGTCACCCTATCTTATAACTATTGCATGAGGAATCGCATCCGACATAATTATCCATCACTGATCCATTGCCTATGAGATTTTGATATATTGTTCTTCGCTTATTTACTTTTCCGTTGATACTGTTACAATCACTATAAAACCAAAACTGCTACCGTTACTTTTGCTACAATTACCACTACTATCGTATTACTTTGCTACTAAATACTTAGCTGCAGATATTAAGTTTCCAGGTGTGGTTGAATTGACAACTCAGCAGCTAATACTTGAGAATATTCTTTGGCTCCCCTTGTGTCGAATCAATAAATTTGGGTTGAATACTCTACCCTCGAAAACTGTTGTGATCCCTGATACGTCTCCAACGTATCTATAATTTTTGATTGCTCCATGCTATTTAAAATCAAATAAATATTTTATCTGGATTTTTATTGCTATTTTATTCGAATTAGAAAAATATGGATTTTTAAAAATTGCATTTTAGGCCAAGAAAATGTTCACCTTGTTCTAAATATTTTATTTAGACGGTGAAAATTGTTTTTGGCATTTTTATTATTTTTTAATATTTATTTAGGATTTTTCTTTTCGGCGGAATTGTTTTTTAAAAAAGTTCCTGGACCGAACTGGGCCGAAGCCCAGCCGCCGTCACTGCCTCCCCGCACCAGCACCGCGCCCGAGCCGGACTCCGGCAGGAGTCCGGGACGCCCCCGCCGCCGCGGCTTGCCCCCTGGGCCAAGTCGGACCCCCTCCCTGCTACCTCTTTTAGCATTGCGTTGGTTTTCCCCGAAGAGGAAGGGATGATGCAGCAAAGTAGCGTAAGTATTTCCCTCAGTTTTTGAGAACCAAGGTATCAATCCAGTAGGAGGCTACACGCAAGTCCCTCGTACCTGCACAAACAAATAAATCCTCGCAACCAACGCAAATAGGGGTTGTCAATCCCTATAGGGCCACTTACGAGAGTGAGATCTGATAGATATGATAAAGATAATATTTTTGGTATTTTTATGATAAAGATGCAAAGTAAAATAAAGGCAAAGTAAATAACTAAGTAGTAGGAGATTGATATGATAAAGATAGACCTGGGGGCCATAGGTTCACTAGAGGCTTCTATCGAGAGCATAAGTATTCTACGGTGGGTGAACAAATTATTGTTGAGCAATTGATAGAATTGAGCATAGTTATGAGAATATCTAGTTATGATCATGTATATAGGCATCACGTCCGAGACAAGTAGACCGACTCCTGCCTACATCTACTACTATTACTGCACTCATCGACCGCTATCCAGCATGCATCTAGAGTATTAAGTTAAAAACAGAGTAACGCCTTAAGCAAGATGACATGATGTAGAGGGATAGACTCATGCAATATGAAGAATACCCCATCTTGTTATCCTCGATGGCAACAATACAATACGTGCCTTGCTGCCCTTACTTTCATTGGGAAAGGACACCGCAAGATTGAACCCAAAGCTAAGCACTTCTCCCATTGCAAGAAAGATCAATCTAGTAGGCCAAACCAAACTGATAATTCGAAGAGACTTGCAAAGATAACCAATCATACATAAAAGAATTCAGGGAAGATTCAAATATTATTCATAGATAGACTTGATCATAAACCCACAATTCATCGGTCTCAACAAACACACCGCAAAACGAAGATTACATCAAATAGATCTCCACAAGAGAGGGGGAGAACATTGTATTGAGATCCAAAAAGAGAGAAGAAGCCATCTAGCTACTAACTATGGACCCGTAGGTCTGAAGTAAACTACTCGCACTTCATCAGAGAGACTATGGTGTTGATGTAGAAGCCCTCCGTGATCGATGCCCCCTCCGGCGGAGCTCCGGAACAAGCCCCAAGATGGGATCTCGTGGATACAGAAAGTTACGGCAGTGGAATTAGGGTTTTGGCTCCACATCTGATATTTTGGGGGTACGTGGGTATATATAGGAGGAAGAAGTACGTCGGTGGAGCAACAGGGGGCCCACGAGGGTGGAGGGCGTGCCTGGGGGGGCAGGCGTGCCCCTCTACCTCATGACCTCCTGTTAGTTGGCTTGACGTAGGGTCCAAGTCTCCTGAGTTGTATTCGGTGAGAAAATCACGTTCCCGAAGGTTTCATTCCGTTTGGACTCCGTTTGATATTCCTTTTCTTCGAAACCCTAAAACAGGCAAAAAACGGCAATTCTAGGGTGGGCCTCCGGTTAATAGGTTAGTCCCAAAAATAATATAAATGTGGATAATAAAGCCCAATAATGTCCAAAACAGTAGATAATATAGCATGGAGCAATCAAAAATTATAGATACGTTGGAGACGTATCACTCCCCTTTAAATGCCGCCCCCGCCGCCCCCTCCTCTCCTCGACCCGCCCCGCCACGTGTGCATCGCCATGGAACCGCCGCCGCCGCCTCGCAGTCGCGCCTCGCCGAACCGCCTCACCGGAAACCGCCACTGTCGGATCCGCCGCCGCCGTTGTTTTTTCGATTTTAGGTAAAACCGCCGGTTTTCTTAAAACCCTATATTTTGTTTTTTTTTCTAGATTGGTTCGGTTTTTCCCCGGTTTTCTCGGTTTAGGTTATTTAGTGAGCGTCCGCTCGTTAGTTCGTTTTTAACGAACGCGTTCGCCCATTCATCTCTGTTAACGAGCGTTCACCCTGTAGTCTTTTCTTTTATTTTAGTTTCGGCCAGGGACTTATCCATGATTATTTTACCATAGATTAGCCCCTGATCTTCAAACCCTTGCAACTTTTTAACCGTTCGTCCAAATCCAGTGAAACCAACGCCAAAACCTTCGTTTGAAGCCCTCCTTCTGGTTAATCAACTTGAACATGGTTTTGACAATTTAAAATTTGGTTTCAAGCAGATTTGAATTCGGAGTTTTTTTATCGTAGTTTCAATTCCGTAGCTCCCATTTGATCGATTATTTTTGCAAATCGAACCTCTTCAGTTGAACTTTCAGATTGGATCTTCTTATTTGAGTTTTCCCCTTGCGTCTATGCTTGAGTGCTTTTGTGTGATATTTTTTGTTTGTGATAGAATTACCGGAGTGCACAGCGTGCTACTACGAGTCTCTAGGTTTTGCGGATCATCAGCAAGGCAAGTAACACATTGATCATACTTCTTTATTACCCGGTTTTATGCATTAGTTACAATCCTCAAACACTGCATGATTAGGATGTGATTAACATGTCGGTATTGGGAAGTAGTTGATGAGGTAGAACCTATTGCCTTTTATTATCAAACCCTTGGGAGTTACTTCTACGTGATGCTTAAATTGTCATCCTATGCTCGTAGACATGGATTGGGTTTGAGTGTATCCATGACAGATGTGAGTTTATTTAATTAATGTTTAACTTAAGGTGGCTACTTAAACACACATCTGGGTGGATTGGTTACGGACACCTAGGGATATACCAGTGCTGTCCTTTGGTTCACCACCCAGGCTCAAAGATTATTCATGCTAGAAACTTCTGTGTGCAGCCACAAGCTATTATGGGCCCTAGCATAGTTGATTATGTTGCATGACCTCTTGCAGTGGTGGGCTAGTAGATGTAGGGGAGAGTAGGTGTAACTGTCCACCCAGAGTAAAGAGTTAATGCTTCTGAAAGACTGTGTCTCGGTCATCCGTTTCTCAAACACCATGTAGTGCGAGAAATCGAACCGAGGAGCTCGAGTCTTGTGGGGAAAAGTGCGCAAACCTCTACAAAGTGTATAAACTAATCATGGTTAGCCGTGTCCCCGGTTATGGACATCTTGAGTAATTGGTACTTGGATTATCATGTTGATCTCATCACTCTAAATTAATTTGTTGGGTTGTTAATTGCTTTTTAATTGGGATTGAGATGGGGATTTACTATTCTCAATGTTTATCAACTACCATGATAGTTAAATAAAAATATATTCCTTTGTTATAGGGAAAAATTGGCTTTTCGCAAAGACATTATTACCATAGAGCCTCCACCGGCCATATATGCATGTAGCGATAGCTTCTACTTGTTCATTGCTCTATTGTGTTATCTTGCCAGCATATTCCATGTGCTGACCCGTTTTGGGCTGCACCATATCATGTTGCAGACTTTTCAGACAAAGAGTAAGGTGCGCTAGGTCGTTGTCGTGCACTCAGCTATGTCGTTGGAGTTGATGGACTCACTTTATCTTCCAACTCTGCCGCAAGCATTCGATGTAATAAGTGTGTGATTGAACTCTGTTATAAAACCTTCGAGTACTGTGTGTGTCAGCATTACCGATCCAGGGATGACACTTATACATAGAGATTTGACCGCCTAAGGTAGGATCGCTACATGCAGTTCTGGGTTCTCTTCCGCCCAGCTATGGGACGTTCATCTCGAACTATCATATGCATGGCATGGATAAGAAGATCACTGAATTACATGGGATGCTCAAGGTGGCAGAGCAGGATATTAAGAAACGCACACATCAAGTGTTGATGGTGCAAAAATCGGCTAAGTTCAAGAAGAGTTGGTCCAAGAAAAAGGCTAAGGCAAAGGGCACGGAGACGGTAACCTCCGCCACTACACTGAAGTCTAGACCAGACTCAAAGACCATTTGCTATCATTGCAAGGAGATCGGTCACTGGAAGAGGAACTGTAGCAAGTGCCTTGCAGAGCATGGCAAGAAGGCCGGAAATGCTTCTTTAGACAAAGGTACACTTGTTGCATATGTTATAGGCATTTACCTTGCTGACATACCTAGTAGCTCTTGGGTATTTGATACCGGATCGGTTGTTCATATTTGCAACTCAATGCAGGGGCTGGTAAGAACTAGGCGTGTGGCACAAGGGGAGATTGACATCAGGGTCGGCAACAAAGCAAGAGTTGCTGCGTTGGAAGTCGGCATGATGCAGCTCTAGCTTCCTTCTGGATTTATTTTGGAATTAAATAATTGTTATTAAATTCCGGCACTTAGTCGGAACATTACTTCTGCCTCATGCTTGATGAGTCAGGGTTATGAATTCAATTTAAAGGACAATGGTTGTTCGATTTATTTGAATGGGATGTTCCACGGCTATGCACCCATTGTTGATGGGCTATTTATATTGAATCTAGAACAGGAACCGGTCTATAACGTGAATCTCAAGAGGCATAATCCTAATGAGATAAATCCGACATACTTCTGGCATTGCCAACTAGGACACATTAGTCTGAAACGCATGAAGAAGCTCCATGATGATGGGCTCCTAACTTCGTCCGACTTTTGGTCGTTCGAGACATGCGAATCATGCTTCCTCGGCAAGATGACTAAGTCTCCTTTCACGAAGAGTTGCGAGAGGGCGTTCGAGCTGTTGGAGGTGATACACAATGATGTGTGTGGACCAATGAGCACAACTGCCAGAGGTGGCTATCAGTACTTCATGACTTTTACCGACGACTTGAGTAGATATGGATATATCTATTTGATGAGGCACAAGTCGGAAATTTGTGAAAGGTTCAAAGAGTTTCAAAACGAGGTTGAGAATCAGCTCGGCAAGACTATAAAACTTCTACGATCTGATCGTGGAGGTGAGTACATGACCCAGGAGTTTGATGATCATCTGAAAAGCCAAGGTATAGTACCTCAGCTCACACCTCTGGGTACGCCACAGAGAAATGGCGTATCGGAACGGAGCAATCGTACCTTGTTGGACATGGTTCGATCTATGATGAGCAAATTGGATTACCCTTGTCATTTGATATGTCTCCAATGTATCTACTTTTCCAAACACTTTTGCCCTTGTTTTGGACTCTAACTTGCATGATTTGGTGAACGAATGTTGTTTGGAGTCTCGGATGACATCACAGACTTGATGAGGAGTCTCAAAATGGCCAAGAGGTTAAGATTCATATATGGGACAATAGTATTTGGATACCGGAAGTGTTCCGGGGGTACCGGGTACGTTTCGGGTCACCGGATGGGGTTCCGGGCAACCCCCGGCAAGCTATATGGGTTTAGTGGGCCTAGGGAGGGACAAACCAGCCCACAGGGGGCTGGTGTGCCCGTCCACTAGGCCGGCCAGCCCTAGGTAAGGCAAGGGAGGAGGGTTAGCCCCTCTTTCCTCCTCCTTCTCAAGGGATAAAGGAAAGGGGGGCACCTCCTCCTTCCTTCTCCTTAGTGCCAAAACAAGGAAGGGGGCCAAATTGGGGTGGCACCCCAAGTAGGATTCGGCCTACTTGGGCGCCCCAAATCCTACTTGGGCACCCCCTGGCTGCCTCTTCCCCCTGCAACCTATATATATGTGGGGAGGGGGCACCTAGAGGACACACAAACATCTGTTAGCCATGTGCGGTGCCCCCGTCCAGAGTTTACGCCTCCGGTCATATTATATAGTGCTTAGGAGAAGCCCTGCGCGGATCACTTCACCATCATCATCACCACGCCATCGTGCTGACGACACTCTCCCTCCACACTTTGCCGGATCAAGAGTTCGAGGGATGTCATCGAGCTGAACGTGTGCAGAACTCGGAGGTGTCGTACGTTCGGTGCGTGATCGGTCGGAATGAGAAGAAGTTCGACTACATTAACCGCGTTGTCAAAAGATTCCACTTTCGGTCTACGAGGGTACATGGACACACTCCCCCCTTTCATTGCTATGCATCTCCTAGATAGATCTTGTGTGAGCGTAGGAAATTTTTGAAATTTCATGCTACGTTCCCCAACATAGGCATCATGTCCGTGACAAGTAGACTAACTCCTAACTTCATCTACTACTATTACTCCACACATCGACCGCTATTTAGCATGCATCTAGAGTATTAAGTTCATAAGAATGGAGTAACGCCTTAAGTAAGATGACATGATGTAGAGGGATAAACTCAAGCAATATGATGAAAACCCCATCTTTTTAACCTTGATGGCCACAATACAATACGTGCCTTGCTACCCCTACTATGTCACTGGGTGAGGACACGGCAAGATTGAACCCAAAACTAAGCACCTCTCCCATTGCAAGAAAAGCCAATCTAGTTGGCCAAACCAAATCGATAATTCGAAGACAAATACAAAGATATCTTAATCATGCGTAAAATAGTTCAAAGAAGACTCAAATAATATTCATATATAATCTGATCATAAATCCACAATTCATCAGATCCCGAGAAACACACCGCAAAACAATATTACATTAGATAGAACTCTAAGAACATCGAGGAGAACATTGTATTGAAGATAAAAGAGAGAGAAGAAGCCATCTAGCTACTAGCTATGGACCCCTTGGTCTGTGGTAAACTACTCACGCATCATCGGAAGGGTAGCAAGGTTGATGTAGAGGCCCTCCGTGACCGAATCCCCCTCCGGCAGGGTGCCGAAAAGGCCCCAAGATGGGATCTCACGGGAACATAGGCTTGCGGCGGCGGAAAAGTATTTTGGTGGACCCTTTTGATGTTTGGGGAATATTTGGGAATTTATAGTGAAAAGATTAGGATTGGGGGACTCCTGAGGGGTCCACAAGCCAGGGCGGGACCTGAGGGCTTGTGGACTCCCCGTGCGTCTTCTGACCCCCTCATCAAGTCTTCTGGGTGTCTTCTAGTCCAGGAAAAATCATCGCGAAAGTTTTATTCTATTTGGACTCTGTTTGATATTCCTTTTGTGTAAAACTCAAAAACAAGGAAAAAAACAGAAACTGGCACTGGGCTCTAGGTTAATAGGTTAGTCCCAAAAATAATATAAAATTGCATATTAAACATCTAAAATAGATAATATAATAGCATGGAACAATAAAAAATTATAGATACGTTGGAGACATATCAAGCATCCCCAAGCTTAATTCCTGCTCGTCCTTGAGTAGGTAAATGATAAAAACAGGATTTTTGATGTGGAATGCTACCTAACATATTTATCCATGTAATCATCTTTATTGTGGCATGAATATTCATATCCATAAGATTCTAAACAAAAGTTTAATATTGACATAAAAACAATAATACTTCAAGCATACTAATAAAGCAATCATGTATTCTCAAAATAACATGGCAAAAGAAAGTTATCCCTACAAAATCATATAGTCTGACTATCCTCCATCTTCATCACACAAAGTATTTTATCATGTACAACCCCGATGACAAGCCAAGCAATTGTTTCATAATTTTGGTGTTCTCAAACTTTTTCAACTTTCACGCAGTACATGAGAGTGAGCCATGGATATAACACTATAGGTGGAATAGAATATGGTGGTTGTGGAGAAGACAAAAAGAACGAGAAAGTCTCACATCAGCTAGGCAAATTATTGGGCTATGGAGATGTCCATCAATTGATATCGATGTGAGTGAGTAGGGATTGGTATGCAACGGATGCACTAGAGCTATAAGTGTATGAAAGCTCAAAAAGAAACTAAGTGGGAGTGCATCCAACTTGCTTGCTCATGAA
This sequence comes from Triticum urartu, assembly GCF_056163025.1. NCBI lineage: Eukaryota > Viridiplantae > Streptophyta > Magnoliopsida > Poales > Poaceae > Triticum > Triticum urartu. The sequence continues at coordinate 236,808,086 of NC_141873.1, forward strand.
GA